>NC_056730.1:763842578-764032715 GCF_019279795.1 Protopterus annectens
AATTGATTATTTGGTGAAGGACTTGGTTGACCATGGTCAGATTGACTATGCCCTGTACGAATTTTTGCATGTACAACATCCTATGGTCCACACTATTTTCAGTATTCCACAATTACACAAAAGCATAATGGACCCCCAAGGCCAATTGTTAACACCAGCTGTTCTAAGACCCACTCTTTAGCGAAGTTTATTGACTTAAAACTTAAAAACTGCTTGCATGAATTTACAAATTTATGTAGGGATTTTTTGTTTAAAATCTAAGGGTTGGGTTATTCTAAATCAACAACCTTTTTAACAATTGATTTGGTTGAATTGTTTAATGTCATTCCACATGACATATAGTTAAATTGTTTTAATGCAATCTTATTGGAGTCCACTACTTTCCAGCAGGATGAAATTAATACATTAAATCTATTTATGGAAATGGTCCTTAAATACAATTTTGTGTTTCTTGAGGGGCAATACTTTAAGAAAACTAAAGGTGTTGCCATGGGCACTTCATGTGCCCCTTTGTTTGCTAATATTGTCCTTATTCAATGGGAAAAACAATATTTGTTTAGCCACTTTGTTATTCCTGCCTGGAAGGTATATACCAGATTTTTGGATGACATTTTTATTTCTTGGGAAGATGAACCAGATGAGATAGGTCTTTTTATTGATTATATTAATTCCAGTACCTCTTTTCTTAAGTTTACCTTCTCCACCAATACAGAATTTATTAGCTATTTGGATGTTAAAATTATGAAGGATCATGATCAGGAGAGTATTACCGGTACTGTTGAAAGAAAGCCTACGTACTGTAACAGTCTACTACATTATTTTAATGGTCATCCAGAATTTTAAAAGTGAGGAATCATCAAAGGGCAGTACATAAGATTAGCCAGGATGATATCCGAAAATTTCTGGTATAGTACTGAGAGTAAGAATCTGACAGATATATTTGTAGCCGGGGGATAACAACTTGAATTAGTTAACAAAATAAGGGGGGAAGTTGAACAAAGAATGAGAGAAGGTGATACTGAATTTAGTAATATTAATGACATTTTTGGGAATAACTGGACCTACAAAAAGGATTACTCTACTGCGTTTGTGATGGAGTATTGTTTAGAAGATCAGGAAAAATGTAAAATAATAAGTACTGGTCCATTTTCTCAGTATTTGGTGTGGTAGACAAAATGGGTGAGAAATCTTTATATGTATACTATAAAGAAAAAAAAACATTAAAAACTACTTTGAGCAAAGTGAACCCAATTTCATTAATGTATCACACAAAAAAAACAGGTACCCCCAAATGTGGCTTTTGTTCCCAATGTAAGTATTTGTTCCAAGGGAACAGATTTAATGTCAATGGTAGAATTATCAGGGCTTATATGTTTTGCAACTGTAACACCAATGGGGTAGTTTACCTTGCCCTGTGCCAGAGATGTAATGGGTTCTATGTTGGGAAAACCAAGAGAAAGTTTAAGGAAAGAGTATACGAACATGTTCCAGATATTAGGAAAAATAAGGGCAACAATGCCTTAGCTAAACATATTACTAATAATCCAGGGCACTCTTTCCTTTTTTTGTGGTTTGGATCAAGTTATACAAAATTCAAGGGGTGGACCCTGAGAAGATTTATTAGAACGTTGTGATCTGCTGTGGCAACTTAATTTAAATGCAAGTGTATCCCCAGATTTAAATGATTACATTTCCATTATGAGTGTGCTAAAGTTAAAATTCTATGTAGTGTAAAGAGAATTTTATATTTTTAACTATTTTATGTGTCTATTTTATGTGTACTTTTTGCTTATAGTAGGACTTTATAGTCAATTATGAATTTTAAAGTATGTTTCTGAATGGGTAAAGAGAAGGGTTTGTTTATATCATGTGATGTATTTTTTTGTTATTTAAGTGTTGATTATTTCAGGCTTGTTTTAATCTGAAGAAGTCTTGAGATTAAAGCATTCAGTTTTACAGCATTTGGTTGTCCGGTGTCTTTCTTCACCCTATTGATTTGGTTGGTTTTGAGTTTTTTGCCTTGGTTCCTGATTGCTGTTTGTTATTTCCTATTCTTCTTGCACAGGGGACATCAAGAATAATACTTCTGGGGTGTTTTAAGCTGTTATGATGTTCACATAAAAAATGTAACACACTTTTTTGTCCATTTATGTCCTACTGTTTTAACTTTTGTCCACCTATTCTTAACAACACTTCTATTTTTTTTCTCTTGCTGAGGCAAGTCATTTGAAATTTGTTGGCTGCCACAGCAGGTAGAAGCAGCTGTCCAAACAGTAGCATTTGTCAATGTTGTATACTATCCTAGTGCACAAATACTATGTATTTATGCCATATGTGTATTTTATCATTTTCTTTTCACTGTGCCTCCCATATGCAGGTCCATTAAAATCAGAGGAGGAGGTGCAGCCATGTTCACCTCAGTCTTTGACAGCTGCAGCTGATGATGGAGCATCAGGTCACTCTTTGTCTAACTCATGGGAGTCAGATGATGATTCCTTGTTTGTTATACATGGGGATTTCCCTGGTGCCCTCACTGTCTACCTCTCAGAAAGGAGGTGAATAGGGGGCGTGGCCAAGGATGAACACAGGATAGCAGCAGATTTCTTCAGCTCCACCAATTCAACTGCACTGACAGGAAATAATTACTTTAAAAATCAACTAATGAAAGAATTTTCTTTCTAAATACGTTTGGAATATCAGTTTTTTGAATAATATCTAAAAAAGAAAGAAAATTTCAATAATTTTCCTGTCAGAAATCATCTTGGAAAATTCTCTTTCATCACCTCTGTTCAAAATGAGTTCCAGTAAGGCAAATACACAGGATTCCAGCATCAAGAAAGAGCTTCAGTCTCTGATATTTACTATTCAGCAACTTACTACCAAAATGGATAAACTGGATACTAAAATTGATAACGTCATAGAAAAAAACTACAAAACAGATGGATTTGTTACATCAAGACTTGCAACAACAGAAGGCTCAGATTACAGGCATAGAAGAGACTGTTAATGACATGGAAAATAGAATCCAGGAAGAAGAAATTAACATTGAGTTTTTGCTGAAGCAGAACACACATCTACAATCCAAACTTGATGACCTGGAAAATAGATCTAGACGCAATAATATTAGGATTTTTGGACTGCCAGAAAATATAGAAGGTAACAACATTACTTCCTTTTTTAATACTTGGCTTCCCAAAACTTTAGACTTGTCAGAAGCATTTTCTTTTGGTATTGAAAGAGCCCATAGGTCCTTATCTAATTTCAACTCTAACAAAAAGTATCCTAGATCTGTTATAGTAAGATTTTTATCATCGTATGACAAGGAGATGGTATTAAAATCTGCATGGGCTAAAGCACCTATTAAAATTAATGAGGCAACTGTGCGTTTTGACAATGACTATTCTTCCTTGGTAATAACTAAAAGAAAAGTTTTTTTGCCATTAATAAGAGAGCTTAAGAAAGCACAGTTCAAAACCTACCTTTTGTTTCCTGCCAAACTAAAAATCTTTTTACCTGATGGCCCTAGAATTTTTGAAGACTTAGACTCTGCTTTGCTGTATATTAAGAAAAATAAGATATTGGATAAAATAGAAGATATGGAATGGGCTAGTCCTTCGTTAAAGAGGATGGCAACAGGAACTTCTTGGAAGACTTCAGAGAAGGAAAAAAGACTAAAAAACAAATGACATGTTCTATGTTTTTTTTTTCTCTCTCCTTCTCTCTTAATCTCTTCAAATACAGTTACTGCATCTCCAAAAAGCCACAAATATTCTAAAGATTTATTCAAAGTTATTTTTCTGTGTGCAAAGAATTGTTTTTGTTTCATAAATAGTCAAACTCTCTGAGGAACAAATAACAAGCTATCAATCAACTTGTTTCTCTTTGTGATAAAGAGACCTAAGGTTAGTAATTTGATACATTTTCTTTCTCTTCTTGTTTTAAATAACGGCATTCTTTTCAAACTATGCATTTAGTGAGGGGTGGGGGAGTTATGAAAATATGGAAAAAGTGAAATAATAACTTATTAGTTTAAAAAAAAAAACTATATATGCTGTTTAAACACTGTTACTAAATATTATATCATGACTTTATTGCTTATACACGATTACAAATAATATGTCATGATTTAAATGCAAATAATTAGAACTAAAATAGTTGTAAATAATATGTTTCATATTTAACTTTATTAATATAAACAGCAAGTAATATTTCATTGTAGATACTCTTTGTAGCTTTCCTTTTTTTTCTTTCTTCTCTCTTCTTTCTTCTCTCTCTCTCTCTCTTTCTTTTCTACTCTCTTCCTTTTTTTTTCTCTCTCTCTCTTTTTCTCTCATATAAGTGCATTTATATGCTTCTGATAATACTGATTTATGTATATAATAAGATTTGTATGAAAAATGAAATGGGGCATATAAAAATAAGTTGTATAATATGTTAAATAACTGTAGGCTTGGTTTCACTGTCATAGAGACTGTAATGACTTGTAAAATACTTTGCGAAGGTTTTGCACTGTTTAGTTTCATTTGTATTGCTACATGAATGTCAGTCACTTGCATTTACTAAAATTCCCGCCAGAATGTTAAGGGAGACAATTTGGGATGTGGGTTACCTCGTGAATAGTGTCCTCAAGTTGTTTTAAAAGCTTCAACTCTCAGAATACACACAGAGAAGCTGAATGCAGTAATTTTGAACTTTGACCCCTGATTTTACACTGACACATCGCAGATTCAAGAAGAACACTGATACATGAAGTACAACTGCTGTAAATGAGACTTTGTGATGAAAAACGAACTCTATGACATCTAAATGTGAGTTATTCTTTATAACAACTTACTTATTTAAGATGTAATATATAAAATATGAAAGTTATAAATATTTTAAATGATTCAGTATGCCATAGTAAGCAAGTAAGATATTTTAGAAGGCATAGAAGGTAAAACATATATACATATGTTTTTGAAAGCTTACATGACTGCAACATATTAATGTATATAAATACTTATGATTCAAACATATATACTGTTATAAATCATCTGTCTTATCTAATTGACAAGCACAAGTATCATTATGATTATATCTTAGAAGAAACTGTCATGTGACACATTTTAAAGCAGCAGTTCAGATATATAAATTACAGATGGCTTTCTTCACAATAAGTTATGTATAACTAGGAATTTACATTGCTATGCAGTATGATTTGTAAACATATGTATGAGTATAAATATTTTATTTAACTGGCAATAATAAGTATGAAAAGAAATCTTTGGTACAAGTAATTTAAAGTTTTTAAAACTGTTAACTGCATTTCTATGACAGAAAGTAGGAATACCCTAACATATGTAATGTCTGAATCATAATAGCCTAAGTTATTGAATCCAAATGAACATAAGAACTTATTTTACAAACTTTTAATGAACTAATATATAGATATGCTCCTTTTTTTTTTTTTTTTTTTTTTTTTCCTCTCTTTCTCTCTCTCTTCTTTTCTCTCTCTCTCTCTTCTCGGTTCCCATTATCAAGTTTATTAGAATGCTATTTTGATTATGAATGTATTATACAAAATAAATGTACATAGTAATATGAACTGTTTCTAAATGTTCTTATTTGTTTATATGAAGCTGACATAAATTGTTTAGCTTTGTCTTACTATATAATCTAATTAAATGAGGTTAACTAGTTAATAATAATTAGTATTAAATTGATATGGTGGCAGCTGAGGTACTGCTGCTTAGGATAGGGGGATAACTTGAGTGGTATGTGCTACTCAAAGTTGGAGTTTTTAACTCCAGGCTGGGTGCAATGTTTAATCCTAATATTATTTTCATCTGTTTATTGTTGTTTGTATATAGTTCTGACATCCACAGCACATTTTATAAACTCATTGTCACTACAAGTAAAAATGAAGCTTATACAAAATCCCATAAGATTTTCAATAAATACATCTATATTTAATGGTACACCTAAAGGAGGAGGTATAATATCACTTATTTTGTTAATTGTTATTCTGATTATAAGTTTTATATGTTTAAAAAAGCCAAATGATTTCTCTAAAATGAATTTCTTTAAACATTAATGGACTGAATAACCCATGTAAAAGGGCAAGTATAATGAGATACATTAATTTACATAGGGCCAACTTAGTATTCCTTCAAGAAACACATCTCCTGAAAAAGGATATTGATAAATTATCCACTAATAAATATACAGTCTTGGTTAGTTCAGAACACACTCAGAAAAAAAAGAGGAGTGGCTATTTTATGGAATAAAAGTATGCCCATACCTAAAACTATTAAGTCATGTGAAGCTGATAAAGGAATGTTTTGTATGGTTACAATACAGATTAATGGAAAGACATATACATTAATCAATGTATATTGGATACCAGGAATTGGCATTAATACAGTGAAACACCATCTCAATAAGATCATATCATTTTCTATAGGAGATATTATTTTAGCAGGTGACTTTAATTGTATCCTACATGAAAAAGATACTACTACTATAGGAAAAAGGAAAATTACATCTAATGCAAAACATTTAAAGGATTTTGTTAATTTATATCATTTGAATGATATTAATAATCAGATAGATTCAAAATCATTACCATACACTTTTTTTTCTAACAGATATAAAACTTATTCAAAAATAGATAGAGTCTTTATTTCTGACCAGATGGTAACAGACTTAATTAATTCTAAAATCATTTTGTGTCCTATATCAGATCATAATTCAATTGTCTTTGAGTTTATGATAAAAAGTACTTACAATGTTCAGATCAGAAGGATACCAGCATACTTAACTCAACTAAAAGACTATAAAGATTATATACTTTCAAAAGTGCAACATTTTTTAGACTTAAACAATACACCTGAAGTCTCCATTGTTTATGTTTGGGATGCTTTAAAATCATACTTATATGGACAAAGTATTAGATGGTATAATAATAAAAGGAAATCTTGGGACAAGGAATTACTAGATATTCAAAGCAAATTAGACTCATATAAACATAATAATAAAGAAAATATTATGGACAAAAAAGTTATTGAAGACATAAATAAATTAAATGAGAAATACAAAGAAATTTTAACTCATAAAGTTAAAATAACATTAGAGAAATATAAGTTTTTGTCTTACTCAATAAGTCCCAAATACTTACATAGACTTAAAAATAAAACAAAAGGCTGAATAAGCAAAATCATATCAAAGAAATTTTCTCCAAGGAAAAGAAGAATGTTTCTAGTTTACCAGAAATATTAGATGAATTTAGAAATCACTTTCACAAAATTAATCATAATAACATTAACATGGAGCCTAAAGATAAAATAAAGAAAATTATAACTACAAACATGAACAAAAAACTTAATAAACAACAGACTAAACTATTGGATAAAAATATTTCATATACAGAGGTTGTTACACAAATAAACAAGCTTAAATCAAACAAAGCACCAGGTAATGATGGCATTATACCAGAGATCTATAAAATTCTTCCCAAAAGTACATACTCATTAATACATAAGGTTTTTATTTTGGCCCAAAATGAGTTAACAACTCCCCCATCTTGGCAATACACATTTATTTCACCAATTTTAAAACCCAATAAAGACCCAACCAGATGCACTTCATATAGACCTATTTCATTACTTAATGTTGACTATAAAATGTTTATGAGTATTTTTGCTGATAGATTAAAGACAATCATCCCAGGCATTATAGATATAGACCAGACAGGCTTTATTGTAAATAGAAATACTTTTGATAATATAAGGAGAACTTTAACTTTAATTGATTTTGCAAATAGGAAAAAGAAAGATTTAACACTTATTAGTCTTGATATAAGTTCAGCATTTGATTCAGTAAGTTTGGACTATTTGTTTATCTTACTGAAGTGCACAAACTTCTCAGATGCATTTGTAAATCTAATTGAACATCTATATAAAGGAGCATTGGCTTACATTAAGATAGAAACATATGTCTCACAAAAAATACCCATTTTAAAAGGTACAAAATAAGGGTGTCCACTCTCTCCACTATTATTTACTTTAATAATGGAGCCTTGGGCTAATTTGATCAGAAACAGTACTGATATAGAAGGATTTGATATAGATGAAAATACAATATCTAAGATTCAACTTTTTGCAGATGATGTTCTAACTACATCAGCAGGATCTAACTCTTCTATGCAGCCCTTATTTGATAAAATGATGGATTTTAAAAATATCTCTGGTTTAATATTCAATGAAGAAAAAACTAAAATATTACCAATATACACACGAAAAAATGTACTCATTAGTGATTTTAGCAAATATATACCCAACTCAGGTCAGATAACATACTTAGGTATAATATTAACTAAAGATATCAAATCTATTATACATAATAATTATAGTACCTGTCTTCTTAATATACAAAATCTTTTCAATAGCTGGAACAATATGTTTTTTACCATGGAAGAGAGACTCACAATTATTAAAATGATAATATTCCCTAAGATATTATACTTAATTCAATCAATAATACTCCCACCTAGAAAAATTATTATTGAGAAATTGAATTCACTAGTGTTACATTTCTTATGGGCACCTAATAGACCTAGGATTGCATTAAAGAAACATACTAATAGCTGGTCTCAAGGGGGCATTTCATTTCCAGACTTTAATTTGTATACTATCTCTTCTATTATAAAAGTTATTACTCTGTTAATAGATCAGTCATATGTTGCAAGATGGAAAGATTACTGGGAACTAATTAGTATTCACTTCATGAAAATCTCTTTAACACATAAAAATATTATTGTAAATAACCCCATGTTATGGTTACTAAAAGAATTTTGTACTTCACCCATTACACCAAAATATACAGTTAGTTATTCATTGAACATTATTATCAGTTATCGTAATTTTATATTCATGCATCCTAAGTATAAGGAATGGAATTTTATTCTATTCCCTATAATGTATACACAAGGTTTGCTTTTGTCAAACACTTCTGAAAGAACTCTTTTTGTCACAGAGAATGATCTAAAGTATTGGTATCAGTTGCTGTCTGATAATAAAGTAAAAATTTAGACTTCTTTAAGCAAGAATTTGATTTGAGAGAAACGTGTTGGTTAGAAGTTCAGACCTTTAGACAACATCTTATTAATAAAATTGATTTAATGTCTTTAACAGTTAAATAATCTGTTCCAATACTGATTGATTACTTGATATTAAACTTACAACATAGAGTTTCTGATAAAGGTAAGCTCTCATACATACATAAAATTATCAGAGAAGAAACTCATTACAGTGTAGATACCTATTGGGATTATTTCATTTC
Source organism: Protopterus annectens (assembly GCF_019279795.1). NCBI lineage: Eukaryota > Metazoa > Chordata > Ceratodontiformes > Protopteridae > Protopterus > Protopterus annectens. The sequence continues at coordinate 763,851,897 of NC_056730.1, forward strand.
CACTAATGGTGAATCACCAAAACAACAAGATAAACAATATATATTGGAATCTGCTTATAAAACTACTTCTTCCATTAATTGGAGACTTTTTACTTGGAAATTTTTACTTAGATCCTTCTATACACCTTTAATGATGAATAAAATAAATAATAAAGACAACTTATGTAAAAGATGTAATGCAGTAATTAATGCTGATTGGGCACATATGTTTTATGACTGTATAAAATTGAAGGAATATTGGAAGTTAATCAATAATTTTTTGCAGGCCCTTTTCACAGATAATTTCATTGTTTCTAAATCACTTATATTATTTAACACACCTGTTCCCAAAAGTGTTAAAAAAGTTAAGCTTCCCTTATTATGGTCTATTCTAGCAGTGGCTAGAAAAATAATAACCAGAAATTGGATTTCAGATACACCTCCTTCATTTAATGAATTTAAAAATGTTATGACTGAAGTGTGTCATATGGAATTGATGACAATAAAATCAAGAACTACTAAAAAAACATCTTATTTTATTATATGGGATACTTTACAAAATCTGTTAAAAAAAAATCTTAGTTTCAATAGCATGACATTATAGTTTAATCAATTGATTTGATTTGTAGTGGATGTCTTTGTAAATACTTTGGTTATTTTATTGAATGTTATAACTATTTCTATTTTAATTACTTGTATAAAATTGTTATGATATTTATTTTGTATGTTAAAAACAATAAACTTGTTTAAAAAAAAAAAAGAAAGGAGGTGAATACTGTTCTACTGATGGCAGGATGGGGCCAACTCTAGCACTCCAGTAGTAGGTGTAGAATCTAGGGCCTGCTCAGGTATACAAACAGCTAGATGCTCATATAGAGATTAAGGGAGACCTATACAGTGACCTGAGACACTGGTCACCCAAGTCTGTAATGCCGGCGATGTTGCTTTCTCAGCAGCATGGACATCAGTCATGTCAGCTGACTCCACTCTCCCCTTCATGATGTTACCCTTTGCTTCTGTGTCTTTTCCCATACTTTATTCATTGTCCATCCTCACCCTATCATTAGTTGTCTACCCTCTATCTGAATGCAGCAGCCACTATTCACCCCAGCTTTTATATGTACACCACCCCTTCTGTCGGTGTATGTACTTCATCTTTGTTTGTACACACCCATTACCTGCACTTCTTCCTCTATCCCACCCAAAGTCATTATTCGATGCCTTTTGTATCATCTACCCTTCTCTCTTAATATTAAAAGGGGGGCTCTATCCTAAGAAAAAATATGCCGCCCTTCATTCCAGTCCCTGGCACATTTTCCATATTGGTTGCCCTTGTGAATTTTCCTCTGTTTACTGAACATACCTTTTTTAATTCTCTATCAAGCTCTACCCTTCCTCATTTTATGATGAAATGGAGGAGCAACTGTCATGTGCAGAGCAATATTGGTGTTCCATTTCATGGCTAGTATTCCCTACCTGTTGCTTTGGGCCACTGGCTGTCACTATCCACTACAGCACTGCACCTAGCTGCTGGTACTGTTTGGATACACAATGATGCTTTTGGCATGATGTCATGCACATCACCCATGTGTCCTTCAGTAGTGCCTCTCCTCTGGAATGCTGATGCAGTGCTACTCTACGACCTTTGCCATGATGTTATGCACATCACCCACGTGGTATGCTGATGCAATACTGCTCTACAGGTTACTGATGCTCACCTCCTTTAATACATGGTTTTAACTCAGCACATTGGTGCTGTTCCCTGAATGTTATACACACATCTAACTTTGAAGGCATCATGCAGCAAGCAGTGATAGAATTACCACTGAGCAGGAGATTTGTACTAAATCATGAGTCTCAGTACCTTTTAGTCTTTTTTATATAGCCAGTCATTTGATGTATTTTAGTAGTGAAGCGTTTGTCATGTTAGGATATTTTAGTTTTAGAGTTTATTTGTTGTTTTATACTTTTAAAATCGGGTCAGATTTGCAGTAATGCTATTTGAAATTCACTAACTGCAGTCAGTGTTTTATATTTATTCTTCTTTCTTTTATTTTTTTTTTTTATTCTCTTATGAAGAAACTTCATTTCTAGGGGATTGTTAGATGGGCAGTATTGGCTCTGAGAGAGGTCTGTATATGCATTGTGTGTGCAATGTTCTAAAGTTATATTTTTACAGGGAAGAAACAAGTGCAGCTTCACAAATCCACAGACCACACCAGCTAGTAGTATAAAGTGTCCTTAACGCAAAATTTATTTATTCTTCCACAATGTAAAAAAACGCGTTTTTGCCACTCAAAATACAATGGCTTCTTCAGAGAACAGTTAAAACTTTTTTTAAAAAATTAGCGCCTTTTATACAACAAATTCCGTGTATAATACACGTCATTTCCTTCCTCCTGAAATGTTTATATACATATGAATGCTCATAAAATGTCATAAGCAAACGCATTACAACGAACTTCTCTAACAGTTCTTCCAACTCCCTCCTGAATTCAGAAAAACATGTAAAAATGGTACATATGAAATAAAAGCCTAAAGTTGTACCTACCATATACGTAAAAATATTAAAAATATTACTTTTTCAAGGTAGTGTGTAGTATTATAATTAAACCTCATTAGTTACTATATGTCAATCAACATGGACTCCTATACAATTAACTCATATTTAGTAAAATATAAAAATAAACATGAAAAATATGTTAACAAGTTACACTTGAAACTTCATTCCATATCAATGCATATTAACCATATGCATTCACATGTTTGCCTATTATTGCTATAGTTAATATTATAATAATAACATATGTAGGAATAGAAACATTCTAAACAAATAAACCATTGTAAAATACATTCTATACTTATTCCATTTATTTGTCCCATCCCCTTATATGTATAATATATGTATGACTAAATAAAAGTCTCATTAATATAGTTGAATGACAACTGTAATATTTCCTGCCTACTTAAATTGAAAAGTTACCTTAGATAACTATTTGAATGGAGGTAATTAGTGGATAGTGGTCAGTGTTATATTAATGGAATTTATTGTACATATGCATATGCACTCCCATGGTAGTATATTGAGTATAAAACTGTTTAAATGTATAAATATGTATATATTTATATTATACTTTTTTATTCTTATAATGTTATTTAAGTAACAGTACCCTAGATAATGCGATTGATAAAGTACACAAGTGTGGTGATAGTACTATATTAATGAGACTTTTATTTAGTCATACATATATTATACATATAAGGGGATGGGACAAATAAATGGAATAAGTATAGAATGTATTTTACAATGGTTTATTAGTTTAGAATGTTTCTATTCCTACATATTTTATTATTATAATATTAACTATAGCAATAATAGGCAAACATGTGAATGCATATGGTTAATATGCACTGATATGGAATGAAGTTTCAAGTGTAACTTGTTAACATATTTTTCATGTTTATTTTTATATTTTACTAAATATGAGTTAATTGTATAGGAGTCCATGTTGATTGACATATAGTAACTAATGAGGTTTAATTATAATACTACACACTACCTTGAAAAAGTAATATTTTGCGTACAACTTTAGGCTATTTCATATGTACATTTTTACATGTTTTCTGAATTCAGGAGTGGAAGAACTGTTAGAGAAGTCGTTGTAATGCTTGCTTATGACATTTTATGAGCATTCATATGTATATAAACATTTCAGGAGGAAGAAATGACGTGTATATACACGAATTTGTTGTAAAAAAGGCTTAATTTTTAAAAAAAGTTTTAACTGTTCTCTGAAGAAGCCATTGTATTTTGGGTGGAAGAATAAATACTACTAGCTGGTAAGTCTGGTAATTTGTAATTGGTTTTTACAGGGAAGAAAATGGGAGATTAGGTTAATGTTTTATATTTTTTTACTTTTTACTTAAAACTAAATGTAGATTTAGTTTGGTAAGGCTTGTTTTACATAAGCTAGAGTGTGTATGTGTGTGTGTGTGTGTGTGTGTGTGTGTGTGTGTGTGTGTGTGTGTGTGTGTGTGTGTTTGTGTATTTCTGTGTTTTATGTGTGCAGTGTGTGTAATTTTTACTATAACTTTGGTGAGTAGCATAAATGTTGAAGGTTTGGAAGAATTTTAGTAAGCTTGATGTCTTGTCATGCATGTAGGTAAATTAATTAATTAATTAATTAATGTAGATTCAGTGCTATGTCAGTGTACAGATAAGCTTATACTGATTCAGCAAGAGATTAAATAAATATACCTATATAATCAAAACATATATGTATGCAAATACACATATACATCCACACACATCAACATTCACAGACACATGCGCGCACACACACACACACACACACACACACACACACATACACATTTACATACAGACATCATCATCATCATGACATCATTTACTCCCACTACATGGGGTTGAGGAGCTGCCTCAGCTGTCACCAGCTGTCCTGATTTATTGCAACTCTGTTAATTTCTTTAATAGTCATTGATCTTCAATAACACAATTTTATTTATTTATTTATTTTATTTATTTTACATTTGTTGACCGGGATAGTCTAACAGGATTTATGTCCATTTTCAGTAGAGTCCCGGGGAGATAAGCTCCAAGAGATTACTAGACTACTAACATACAGGTACTAGTTGTTATACAGTTAAATACTACAAATTTTAAACAGTTCAGGAATCTTCACACTTTATACAAAAACATGTTACAAGCATTAGATAATATATTTTAGACTTTATGTACAATACTTCATTAGTAACTAGAAAGTAATTGTTAAACAAATGCATACTTCAAGTTTCAACAGTTCAGCAATGCTCACAGTTTAAACAATACTTGTTGCCTGCCTTAGGTAGGTTGCTTTAGAATTATATGCAGAAGAATTTAACTAGAGATAATTTAAAATACCTATTAGGATAAGATATCTTTTTGCCAAGGATAGGCCTTGATCTAAAAAGACACAGATATAGCAGGAATTACGTCTTAAGAGAGGGTATTTGGGATATAGTATGAGATTAGTCTGGATTTCTACAGGGACAATTCACCTCTTTGTTGACAACTTCACTTTCTCTTCCTGTCGCCACCAAACCATCTTCACCAAATCATATTCTGCTTTCCTGCACATGTGACTAAATCACTGTAATCCATTCTCCTTGGACTTTTCTCCAATTCATGCAATGCTCGTTTCTGCTCTGATATGTCCATATTTCTGTGTCTGGCTGCAATGTGCATCCTACCATCATCTCAGATACTTCATACCAATCTACTCAAGCTTCCCCACCTGCTCTGCCTTCAATGGTATCTGTGATATCCAGATGCACTGGTTGCACCACTGTTTTGGACATCTTACTTTACAAATTCTTTGGCATTCTTCTGTTACACACTTCTCCTGATAGTCTGCATCAGGTGGTTACATCACCTATGTTTATAGGTATGACTTCCTCATTCAGATGTCACTTTGTATCAGTCACCCATCCCTGAAACTTCAAGTTGTTAACATATTCCATTGTTTCCCTTCTGTCTCAGTTTTTAGCTCATTATGAGTTCATCCATTTGCGGCCATGAAAACTGTACTCCATTTCATCCCATGTTGCTTTCACTTTGCATTCCAGATGCTATAATTTGCTAGATCTCCTGTTAAGAGTTTGTCTGTAGTACCACATCATCTGCATGCAGCGGCTTTGTTGATCTGTCTCTTCCAACCTGCTTCCTAATGTGATCCATTACCAGTATGAACAGCAGTGAACTCAAAGCTGAATCTTAATGCACACTCACTCCTAATAGTAGCTCCTATATGAGTCTAAACACTGCTTGCACTTGTGTCATTGGGTTCCTGAACACAGCCTGGACTAATCCAACCAGTATTATGTAGGACTGCCCAATTCAGTTTTCTTGGGAAACTCATCATTTTCTTTCCCCAAGTCCAGGAACACCTGTTTGTACTCTTTCTTCATCTTCAGCTTTTTCACAGCTATTTCTCTCACTACAAACAATGGGAGGGCTGTATTGCATCCTCATCTGAATACAAACTGCTTATCTGCCATCTTACTTTCTATTACTCTGTGCATGTCCCCATCGTTCTTGTGCACTTTGATTAAGACGCTTATTCTCCACTCACACTGAAACTGACTTTCTCTTCCTTATGTGATGAGAACCCTGAGAAACCATTTATCCATAAATCATCGAATATCTTGATCATATCTACTGTAACCTCATCTGAACCTGCAGGTTTACCTGACTTCTTTATCCTTAATTCTGTTCTTACTTTTTCTAGTCTGGGTTCTTCCTCTTTCATTACAGGCCATGCATGGTACATTACCATTTCATTCTGAGACTGTTGGAAGTCCTCTGCTATCTATCTTTGATGTCTTCTGGACTGGTGTGCAGCAATATTGGTAAACAAAATGGAGTTTTAGCAGTTAAGTACAGACTCTAGGTTGCGCGTATTGGAGGGAAGAGTTAAACAAACTAACAACTTTAGTCATCAGCTGCGGTGCACAGTATCCTATGGATAGAAGAATACAGATCACAGACTGTGTGTGTGTGTGTGTGTGTGTGTGTGTGTGTGTGTGTGTGTGTGTGTGTGTGTGTGTGTGTGTGTGTGTGTGTGTGTATGTGATTGTAATATATATATATATATATATAGAGAGAGAGAGATTGATATGATTGTGGTGCAGTAATTTATTAATTTTCTCATTTATTTAGAAAACCTTGACATTTTTGCATTAGTTTGGGATGTGTAAATAGTAGAATTTAGAAGTTTAACAATAATAACAATAATATAACATATAAGTCTGGATTCCATTATATACAGGGCAGTTTTGAATATACTGGATTCCACGGTAGTTTGGAAAGGGCCCTTCATGCTGCAAGATGCTGAAAACTTGGAGAACCAGAAGTACACAAAGACAAAACAGGCAGCTATCTGTTATCCAAGATTTTCTTCACATATGGTCCCAAAATTGTGAGGAAACCTTAAAAACAATTTCACCATGCTACCTATGTACTGACCATTTGGGTGTTAATAAACTATTTATCAGATTTCTCTGAAGGATTACCAAATCTTCCTTAACTGCTTTCATGTGTTGTATATGCTATTTTTTTTCATTTGGTGGTAAATGGATTAATAATACATCTACAAATAAAAGTTTATTGTGTTGTATACTACCTTTCTTTAGAAATTAATATTAACACTGGTTCTGGATGAACAGATTTATATTTTAGTAACACCAGTATTTAAAATGTGAGCATGATTCGGGGTCTTAGTAGCTGATGATTAAGGTAAACTGTCAACAGTTGTGTAATGTAAGGAACTACATGCATGATTCTATCTCCTTTTGTGAATGATACTTTTTCTTAAATGTGAAAGGTGGGCAATAATTCATTTTGTAAACTTGGAAGCAATTAATACCTTCCAGTGATGACACATAAATTACAAAACTCTGCATTAGTACCATATATTATTTCATTTATTTCATTAAAACTAGCTAGTGATGTCATAGAAAATGTAAAGGAAATTACAAGATAAGTTAAGGCAGACATCTATTACTTTTCAGCCTTCGTCACAGACACACTCACATTCGCCACCTATAATCTGTTTTGCCATCATTCAAGTTGCAAGATGTGGATTTCCTTTATTTTTTAAACCAGCTGTTTATTAATATTATAAGTATGACACTCATTAAACTAGTAACATTCAGTAAAAAAAAGGTGTGGGGTAATAGTGAGGCCATTGAGATATGAAAAAAGAGAAAAAAACATGGTTCACTGACTTGATAATGGTCTTAGTTTGGAGAGACATATCATCTCCTTTGTTTATTCTTCATCTATGACTATAAAGTCATACAACAGTTTACTACCAGTATACCATTGTGTCTTTTCCTACAGCTACTGTGAAGGTGGGCCCTGTAGTGGGGTCAAGGTTTTCTATGTCTACATGTATTGTTCTGCTTCCAGTAATGCAGTATTTTTTTTTCTTTTCTCATGTGTTAATCAAACTATTTAAAGAAAGCATTCTACCATCCCATAGCTACTGCCCTCCTGTCTAACTTGGCCAGTCTGGTCTTGTTGGGTATGCATGTATTTTTTTACAATCTACAGGTAACTTTACATTCATAGGTTCATAAGTTCATAGATGTATACAAGGCTAATGCAAATTGGGCTTTTATTACCCTAGCCATTCAACCCAAATGTAACCTACTAGCTATTGTGCCCTAGAGGTTATTTTAAGGCATTCTCCTTCTCCTCCTCCTGTAAGTATCTGTATTTATTGATCATTACTATTAACATTATGCAAATTTCTCTTGTCTTCACTTCACTCTTATATCCTTTTTGTACTGATAAAATACTTATTGGCCCCTCTTTATCTCACGTTTTTACACATTTCTTTAACCTGCTTCACTTTCTGCATTTTGGTATTATATTTCAATAGCTTTTCAAGCTGCTCGAATTCTACTTTTGTGCATTTCACAACTCTTTTCTTGTGACACTTTCCAATGAGAAACCAGAGGTAGTGAACCATGCAGTGGCATGACCATTGCCATCAAGTAGCTCTTGGATTTCTTTCCTTGTTATCCTCTCTAAATGCATGAGAAAAATGTCAGGGATGTACCCCTTAAATGCTGTAGATCTCATTCTCTGATCACGCGTTTCTATATGGAAAGTTTAAACTAAGTCTTTTTCCTTCCTTTCCTTGGCTATAGGCATATCACAATTAATTTTCATAAGGTTATGCTGTTACAGGTATAATCTGTAATGTTAATTCTCTCTACATACTTACTCTTACTACTGAAGAGCTGTTTCTTTTTTTTGTACTCACTTTACAGAGTAAATTCAGTCTCTGAGTTTATGTTGTACTGAAGACTAAATGGTTGATATGACTAAAATGAATATATATATATATATATATATATATATATATATTATTCACTGATGCCAATAATTCAATTAAATAAATAAATCTGCAAGCAGGAAAAAAATTCAGATTTGAGAAAAGTATGTTGTATTATCACATATTAGCTCATCATTCCAAGAAACTGCTTCAGAACAGATAATGCACTTTCGTAACTTCACTGCAATAGAGTGTTTCACACTGGGATAACAGCAATCAGCTTTTCACAGCTAATGATATGTATTGGTGAAGTTTATTAATTAGGGTTGCTGCACTCCTGAGTTTACGAATGTTAAACCAAAGTCTCATTTTCCTGAGCTGGGGTAACTCAGGTATATGTAAAAGGTTCCTTGACACTTACCTTAAATAATAGGGGCATCATTTCAATTTCACATCATATAATTCAAATTATTGTTGTAATACTACATAAAATTAAATATAGCAGAAAACATAAACTACAAGACATAGCAACAGACTTGTTCAAACCTTTTACCTAGACTTAATTTGCTTTTATATATTCTGCTCTTGGACATTACTGTCCCTTTTCTTACAATATATCACTGCATCTTTCTTTTGATAACTGTATATAGTTATTTCATCATTATTATCAGTCTTACTACTTTAAATTCTAGACAACTTTTTGTAACATTCAAAAGGTATAGTATATTACAGGTTCATAGGTCCATAGGTACTTATTAGGTAATTGACCTGTAAGGATGTTAAGAAGCTTAGTCTTTCATTACCACAGTAGTTTCTAAACATATTTTACATAACAATAACTCAGAGTTGGGCAGAACAGGAGTATGTTTGGACAGTTAGTTGTTGTCCATATCAGTTAGGGACATGAGTGATGAACTTGCTGTTTGCCATACAGTCATCCAAATTATGCTTGACTAGAACAATAAAAGTACTTTGCTTTATATGGAGTAGAAGACAGTTCCAGAGAAGACAAATCCTTATGATATATACCTATCTTTCCAACATGTTCCAGTTATGTTGCACAAGAGATTGAGGTCTCTTGAGTGGGTCTTCACACTACTATTGGACTTACGAATGTGTAAAGATCTGACTGAATAGGGACTGCTGAGGCTCTGTACACAAGTGAGACATTGCCTCTTAGAAGCCTGCATGATATCAGGAAGAAGGATGAAGCTTTGAGATGGTCTGCATAGTAATTAAATTATATTACATTAAATTAAAACTCATTAAGATTCTTTAACGTTTGTGCATTCAATTTATGGGCTGCAGCTCGCCAAAAATGCTTAAACCTATTGCAGCCAAAAAAGCATTCTGTATAGTCCTTTCAACCAGATAACCATCGTCCAATCTTGTTAATTTTTGGTCTTATATCTCATCTCACTATCCAAAAAGAACATATATCAGATTCATGCTGCATATTACTTCCTCTGTTTAATATACCTTATTATAACTCTTTTTCCAAAATCCCTCCTAACTTTTAATATTGCAATAGTCACATTCAGTATTATCATACTACTTTTTCTATGTTCCCTGATACTGACTATTCTCTTACTTTCATAATCTATGTTTATACTATAGTCATGTACAGTTACGTATTTATCTCTCGCTCTCTTTTATCTGTTTTCTAGGTCTTCAAAAATCATGTAATATTGTTTCCTCAATATCTTCTGTAAGAAATCACTTTAAATCATACATATTCATGTAGCTTCTTCATACTTTAGCACTTCTTATTTCTGCCAACTTAAAGGTTTCAATTCCAAAATTTCAGTCTGACTTTCCTTCAGATTTTAACACCTCATAATCCAGTTCTTCCATCAAATTTCCTTTACTGAAGTTTAACAAATGCATTTTGATTTGTTTTATCTCCTGGATTCTCATGCCTTCCTTATTCACTACATAAAATATCCATATGCCCATTATTATTCCTTACTTCACTTTCTAGTAGTGAGTTCATTTCTTTATGTTTCCTATGTATTTTTAAGCCAATTTTAAACTTTTCTTTGTTTTCTTGATAAAATGTTTTCTATAAATTACACTCCCCTGGATTCTGCAAGCATTGCATGGCCTGCAGGATTAGTGCAGGTACTCTAGCAGGCAATATGTCTTCCGCGCAATCCAGGAATAGCCTGCAGCGCCATGCGCAAGTGCTCCTGCATTAGTCCTGCATGGACTTAGCCCTTGTCTGCAAATTGCCCCATTTGCAGGAGAAATATATGCAAATGAGGTAAATTTGTGATCCAGGAAGCTGGAAACCGTCTGTGCAGGGCTAGTGTAATCTGCAGAAATGTACTCGGGTACATTTCTGCAAATTCCAAAACGGAGACGTGACAGCTCCAAATAAAGGGTGAATATCAGTCATGAAGCATGCCAATGGCCAAGTATAAGGCCATTGGCATTAAAATCAACTTTTATTTTTTTAGCTGATCTCAGCAGTTTAAGCTTAGGGCAGCGGCACGCAAAAGGGAATGGGGGGGGATAAACCTAAAATAAGCATTCTAACTAAAATCACTATTCTGCCATTAAACTCAATGGCAGGCAAAAGACAACATGGTCAGTGATTAGTGGTTGCTAAGGGGGAGGCTCAGTGTGAGACATGTAACTATGCATTAGCATGCAATCCTATGCAAATGAGGGGAATGATAGTGAATCTCAGTTTTCCCCAGCATGCTAGTCAGGTCCCAACAGTGTAGGAGCAGGAATAGCTTTGTGCAATCCTAGGTGTTAGCTGACATCATGGGGGGTGTCAGGCATACTGTTAGTGGACTGGAGCCCTGTGGATCAGGTTTGCTTCTAGCTAAGCACAGCTAAGCAACGGGTTGTGTCTGAGTCTGCCTAGCATTCTTTACAGTGCCTAAGCGGGTGTGCGCACTGCTCACAGGGTTTAAAAAAAAAAGGTAAACCAGGAAATAGCAGCTCTGTGCACATTTGAGCACTGTGTTTGCAGGGCATACCCCTGGGCTTAAACAGAAAGGCAAGGTGAAGGGAAAACAGCAGTAGGAAGTTAATCAAGGAGAACTAGCATAGCTGACAGGTGAAATGTATCAGAATCAGCCAATTACACAGGCAGCAGGCCAGCCCAGCCCAGAACACAACTATAAACTATGCAAACACCTTCCACTCTGGTTTTCCCCATACTCTACACCACCAATGTATGCAAGTGGGGAGGTTTTAACAGACAAAACAACAAAATGATAGGGGCTGCAATAGCTATCATAAAACAACTTGTGGAAGAGGCTGTGGGTGGTGAGGATGAGAATACTGCCGACCAACCCACAGTGAGGAGACAGAGAAGAGTGTACAGACCCAGGGTAACCTACCATGGGCTGGAGATAGTGGAGCGCTATAGGGTGGACAGGGACCTCCTACAGCAAATTGTTGAGCTGTGCCGGCCACATCTGACACACAGAACTAACAGAGGGGAACCCATCCCAGTGGATACCAAGGCATGTGTAGGCCTAAGAATACTAGCTACAGGTACCTTCCAAAGGTAAACTGGGGATATGATGGAGATCTCACAGGCATCAGCATTCAGGGTACTCCACCAGTTCCTGGATGCCATGTCAGCATATGCCAGTGAGCATGTACATTTCCCCAACACCTGTGAGGCGCTGGCCAGCAATATTCAACTGTTCCACCAAATAGCAGAATACCCTGAGGTAGTGGGTGCTATAGACTGCATGCACATATGCATTAAAGCATCACCCAGTGAGAGGGGTAGGGTCTACATCAACCACAAGGGCTTTCCCCCCATCAACTGCCAGGTCATGTGTGATGCCCAGGGTATAATAATGAATGTGTGTGCTGGCTGTCCTGGAAGCTATCAAGATTCCAACATCTGGCATCTGACACAGCTGTACCAGAGATTTGTCAATGGGGACATCCCTCACGGTCACCTAGTGGGGGATGCTGGATATGCACTGGAGCCATGGCTGATGACATCCATCAGAAACGCACTCACACCTGAACAAGAACTCCACAATGAGGCACACGCACAGAATAGGATTATAATAGAGCATGTGTTTGGGATGCTCAAGTCACAGTTCCAGTGCCTGGACACATCCAGTGGATCCTTGCAGTACTATCCAGCTACATGTCACCAAATTGTCACTGTATGTGCCATGCTACACAATATGATCCTGTGGGAAAAGCTGCAGCAGGAACAGCATGGGGCAGGGACACACAGCCCCACACCATTGCCAAGGCCTGCACAGGCACATAGTGACTTGGAGGAGGAACAACCTGAGCCTGCCCCAGTAGGCGGAAGGAGGTATGCCCAGTATGCCCTGGCTTTGGCAAAGAGGTAACGCATAGCATATACACTGACACGAGGGACCCAGGGAATGACACATCTCTCTGACTCTCACATACAGTAAAAGGGATGACAAACATGACACTACCTGTGCTCAACCATGTGTAGGGAGTGTACTATGTACATCTGCCATAGGCAGCCCTGCAGCACCACCCTCAATACTTGGACACCCACAAGGTAAGTGACTCACACAAGCCAGTCAGGGAGTTTCACATACCCAACTACAGTCACATCCAGCAGGACAGGTGTAAACAAACACAAACAAAGGCTGTGCTATGGCCTCTGAATGATGCCTGTGGTTAACCCCCCCCAGGCCTACACATACAGAATACAGCAGGTCAGGCAGTGGGATGTTAGTACTAAAGGGTAGAAAGTCAGAAATTAATATGTAGGTCAATCAAAGCTAAGACCTGTAGTACACTGATATGCCTCTTGTCAGCATGATAGGTTAGAATGCAGAATGAAATTGAGTACCTGACATACCAGTACAGTCATAGCAAATGTGTACAAGTGTCAAGGGTGCCCCTCCATCCTATGTAGAAATGTAATAACACTCAGGTGTGTCCCCCCAATCCTGTGTAGAAATGTAGTAACAGTCAGGTGTGCCCTCCCCAGTCCTGCGTAGAAATGTAGTAACAGTCAGGTGTGACCCCCAATCCTGTGTAGAAATGTAATAACAGTCAGGTGTGCCCCCCAATCCTGTGTAGAAATGCAGAAAGTCAGGTGTGCCCCCCCAATCCTGTGAAGAAATGTAGAAATAGTCAGGTGTCCCCCCCCATTCTGTGTAGAAATGTAGAAACAGTCAGGTATGCTCCCACCAACCCTGCCTATTTATGTAGTAATGGTCTGGTGTGTCCTCCAATCATGTGTAGAAATGTAGAAATAGTCAGGTGTGCCCCCAATCCTGTGCAGGAATGTAGAAACAATCAGGTGTGCTCCCCCCAACCCTATGTATGTAAGTAGTAATGGTCTGGTGTGCCATCCCATCTGATGTACACACGTCATAACAGTCAGATGTGCCCCCCCCAAACCCTATGCAGAAATGTAGAAATGTCGAAACATGTATGTGTAGGCATAATACCAGTGGAGCACTGATGCACAGAGGTGTCCAAGGTAGTAGGTTAGGTTGCAGCATCTGCACAGTATGTAGGTTTGTGTGTGTTAGGTTGGTGTGCGTTTCATATTATGAGAGTGGTCGGTATGTATGCATGTTGAAGTATGACCTGGTGGCCATTGTCCACTAACGCTGATGAAAGGAACAAGTCCTCACAACTGCAGTCCCAAACACAATACCCACCAGTATAATGCAAGCTAGCATTAAGCCATTGCAAATGTATGGTGGTAATATCTGACACCATCTGAAAGACTGACATGGCATGGCTGTTGGGCTAGATATACAAGCAGTACACAGGGGAAAGTACCCCAGACATACAGTATATATTGTGTCACTGTGAAATGGACATACCCTTGGAAAAGAACATACAGGTACGCATCACATTATCTGGTCCTGTAGTAGGGGATACTGGTATTGTCTGCCCAAACACTCACAGATCACTAAGGAGATAGGACTGATATAGTGGGAAACAGCTGATGCATCTGCACAAGCAAGCATAACTGGAATGCCCAAAGCATATCTGTGTGTCAGATGCAAGTAGTGTCCATAGCACACATGCATCAAGCTCACGCAAACACCACCCACAGGTCCCTCCCTGGTTGTACCCCTGCTTTGGATAATGGGTACAATATGACCCCAGTTGTATATTGCAATAGTGAAAGAATGTAGCATGCAGTGCAGGTGTCCCATTCAGGTGTGTCGCCAGCTGTAGGTAGCACCCTGCCAGTATGCACACCATCAATCAGAACTGATAGAAGGCATTGGCATGAACACCTAGCACACCTACCCTGTCACCCCCAGCGGAATATTCTGTATGGTGGTCTGAGACTGTAGGACAGTCAGAATGTAATGGCCTGCCACATTTGGCCCGCATCAACTGCCAATGGCCCACAGTCCTCTGCCAAGGGCCTGTGTCTCACATGTACTGCCAATGCATGTTATGTCATGGACACCCAATTAACAACACAACACACTCCACATACGCCATATGCAAGGCCATGTGGACAAACCACAGTGACATGTCCACCATGTCCCACTGCATGAACTGTTGACCAACACCAACACACAGCCGTGATGGGGTGATAACCATAGGGAAAGTATCAGAGAATGTATGCATAATGTAAGGAAGAGGAGAGAATAACTGAGGGGGGTGGGAGCATGGCCAGCATAGAATGTGCAAGGTCTGACACAAAGTTGTATGCACACACTATCCCTGGCTGTAAACATATAAATGGGTGCCTGCATACCTGCCTGTACATTACAATAGGGGTAATGTCCTGACTCATGGCCCCTGCCTCTGGGTAACCTGTGCAAATCTATACAGTTGTGAGGTACTGCCATAGCAATATAAGGCTATATTGTCATGTTGCTGGATGTACATGTATGGGAGCCCCTGCCAGCACTGTACCAAGGTGCTGAACTGGATACACAGACCCAGCAGCAAGTGTCAGAATATGTAGGCATCTGCCCACAATACCGCACACAGCTGCAGTCACACTTGTCCCCCAAGACATCACTGTGAGCAAGAATGTTCACCTAGCACTACATGAGGACAGAAAACATCACAGTGTATAACAGTACACATGTCTGAATATCTCTGCTAACAGCAGTACAATGTAGCTGAAGCAACACAGACACAATCACCTACAGTACACACTATCCCCTGCACTCTTTGTCCCCATATTGCCAAATGATCGACAAGTACCCTGCAGAAACAGTTTGCTACCTGTAGGTGTACAACACAAAGGTATCCACTGGAGTACAAACTACCTGGAATCGATCCACACATGCAGTACAGTAGAGCATACTGGATATGCTCACACACTTAGAGAAATGAAGGCAATGTCAGACAACAACATACTGAAAGGTCATACTGGGCATGCTCACACACTTACACACGTGAAGCCTATGTCTGCAAACAACAGTGGACCAGACATATCTGGCAGTTGCAGATGTTAATGCAGACACTCCTCAGTATGCACCACTCATGTTTTGCACACACAGTGGAAAGGAATACAGACATATATCCAAGGACAACACACTATAATAAGCCAAAAGTAGATGTACATAGATGTGTGGAAGAGATTGACTGTGGCAAGGAGTCATCCAGGCCTTTCCCACCCAGCACACAGCCAAATGGCTACAACCACATCAGGTTCAGATGTCACTCACTGTAGATACTAGCTAACTGTATCTGTCAGCGGTACCGACTATGTGGTGCAAGTGCTAGCTGTGCAACATGACTGTACAAGGAAGTAGTCATCTAGCAGATGTATACACGTACCTGTGGAATATTTCCCTGCGTGTGCCCACATGTGGTGTGTCAACCCTTAGATGAATGGGTTATGGCCCATGCACACACACTGGCCTCCACATAGCCCTACTATGACAAGCCTGCTGAGGGTGTCCACTGTGAATTACAGCTTTGTGAAGGTTGTAGCCCACTAATCTCCATGGCATGTCCTATAACTGCATACTGGTGTAGTGTGATAAAATAGTTAGGTAAGAGTTCTCATGTCAGACTTGGCAAGTGTGTGTGTGTGTGTGTGTGTGTGTGTGTGTGTGTGTGTGTGTGTGTGTGTGTGTGTGTGTGTGTGTGTGTGTGTAGGTGTGTAGAGAACAATGCATTTTAGGCTAGTCACACTCCTTACAACTCAAATGCCCTACTTTGGCAAGGCTGTTGATGTCATCCACCCTGAAATACTCCTTTGGGAAGGTTGCAGCCCAGTAATCCCCATGGCATGTCCTATAACTGCGTACTGCTGTAGTGTGATAAAATAGTTAGGTAGGAGTTCTAATCCCAGACGTGGCAACTGTGTGTGTGTGTCTGCCTCTGTCTGTGTAGAGAGCAATGCATTTTAGGCTAGCCACACTCCCTACAACTCAAATGCCCTACTTTGGCAAGGCTGTTGATGTCATCCACCCTGAAATACTCCTTTGGGAAGGTTGCAGCCCAGTAATCTCCATGGCATGTCCTATAACTGCGCACTGCTGTAGTGTGATAAAATAGTTAGGTAGGAGTTCTAATCCCAGACGTGGCAACTGTGTGTGTGTCTGCCTCTGTCTGTGTAGAAAGCAATGCATTTTAGGCTAGTCACACTCCCTACAATTCAAATGCCCTACTTTGGTAAGGCTGCTGATGTCATCCACTCTGAAATACACCTTTGGGAAGGTTGCACCCCAGTAATCTCCATGGCTCATCCTATAACTGCGTACTGCTGTAGTGTGATAAAATAGGTAGGAGTTCTCATCCCAGACTTGGCAACTATATATATATGTGTGTGTGTGTGTGTGTGTGTGTGTGTGTGTGTGTGTGTGTGTGTGTGTGTGTGTGTGTGTGTGTGTGTGTGTGTGTGTGTGTGTGTGTGTGTGTGTGTGTCGGTCTGTCTGTCTGTCTGTGTAGAGAGCAATGCATTTTAAGCTAGTCACACTCCCTACAATTCAAATGACCTAATTTGGCAAGGCTGCTACAACTTAAACACTGTCCATCAGAGTTGAGTGTGCTATATAGATATTGCTGTATATCTCCTATCTGCTTTCTGTCTTATAATTTTCCTGTGCTTTTGCATTCTGACTCTGTATTGCAACACTTTTATAAAGATTTCCTAGACAGTTATATTTTGTAGGACAGTGTGGGTGACAGTGATGACTACTACCTCATTATTCAGAGCAATTCCATCAGTCACATTGCCATACAATACCAATGTAAACAGGACCAGTACAGGGTATCATTCTTGTATTTCTGGGCACAGTGTTGGTATCTAACTGACCTGTGGGAGAAAGGTTTGTTAGCACTACCTGAATGTTGCCACACAGTACCAGATTCCACATTACTATCATGCACATACATCTCACTCTGTTACTGTACACACTCTGGCCACAGCTTGACAAGATGGGGGTGTAAATGGAACATATGTGGCTTCTTACTCTCATAAGGTTTTGGGGAGTTCCTAGTGTGCCAGCTTTGTTCTCATAAATGTGTGTCAATCAGTTGTATTTCCTGTTTGCTGCCTATATGTCTGTGATCATCCCACTGATTTCCCAGGAGGATAGGTTGACAGGCAACAGATGTGGGCCACTTTACTGGACATTCTGGACATATCTGTACAGTTGTGGGATATGTTTCTGCATGCAGACTACTACCACTGGCAGGTTGCAAACCATGGCTGTGTGTGCAAAAAATACAACAGTTCACATCTCAGTTGGATGTGCTATTTAGGTTTTGTTATCTGCCTTTTCCCTGTTTTCTGTTTATGTGTCTCTCATTTGTACTAAATGACCTCTGGGGATTACACCAGTCATATACAGGTATTCTTACACATTCTACTTATGGTGTATGGTGTGGGTAACAGTGCTTAATACAACAGTACTATTACGTGAATGAAAATCTACATTACCATATGATACCAGATTATACACATGCAGTCCAGCAGTTAGACCTTTATTGTCAGGCTATTACAATTTTATTTACATATATACAATATGAGTCTCTTCCTGCCATATAATCTGGTGTATGCAATACTTGCCTTAATCAATACAGGTTTCATACAGGCAATTAATTTACTAATACTTTTAGATTTATTTCATATGACAGTACATGTAAGAGTATTACTGACCTGCCTCACATCGCAACCTCTCCAGGTGACTTCCATGGGCCTCCTGATTCACAGCCCACTCAATTGCTGCTGTGGAGGACATAAGAGGAATATTTAGCCATACCCATCCATGATATACATGAGCTGGAAATTATTACACACATAGTGGGGTGATAGTTACACACAGCTGGGACATCCCCTTCTACTCTAGCCTCTTGGATCAACTGGTCCAAGAGGCACCCCTTATGCTGCTTCAGGTCGGCATAGTGATGCCTGACCTGCTCACCAGTTTGGGGTATGCCAATGGCACTGGTGAGGTCATGGGCAAGATGGTCCCAGGCTTCCACCTTATATTGGGAACCCTGGTACTGGCTCTGCAGCAGTCTCTGCTCATGGTCTTTGACAAGGAGTCCTGCCATGACTTTGGATTCATGGATGCACCAGCACTGTGCATCACACAGCAGCACAGCTCTGGACTCCTGGATGCACCAGCACTGTGCCTGAAAGTGCACACCCTCTCCCCTTACTGACATGGTGCTTGCAAGAGAAGCTACAACCAGTTATGAGATGTATTCCCATCTGTTGGGTTTAAGTAGGGCTGATTTCCCGCACCTTCTTGTGATTGGCCAGTTTTGATAAGGCTAAGCTATGGGCAAACCTGCTTACCTAAGGTTGGCATTGTTTAAAGGGATGTAACACTGGGCACATTGAGTTAGCTGGCCTACACATTGCTTACACCTCCTAAGCTGGACTGTGCAATGCTTAGCATTGCTTACATTAGACTTTGCATTATATTTTCTTTTTGGCATTGATTTATTACTCATTAGATCTTATATGCATGCCTGGAATCCATGATTCATGTGTACATACACTGTTTGCAGTCCTTGTATTTTATTGGGGACTTCAACACTCTATTACAATTGCACCTCACTTCTGGGCTTACTGCTGTACTCCATTTCACATGTTTATGTTATGTAGTGGGTTATGGAACATATGACTGTATACTGATTCCTTTCATAGTTTCAGTTTGATTTTACTATAGTGAGGAATTGTTTGGTGATACCTCATTCTTCTGTACTGCTGTGATGGCTTGGTGGTTACCTACTGTGACTATAGTGTATAGGGTCCTGAGTTCAAGACTTGCAAGGCTGTTTATTTTGTTGCTGGGCAGAAGAAGGGCCATTGGATACAGGGTGATTAAGGCACTTTTGAGAAGTTGTAAGCAGGTTTGCTTGGGTTTGCAGAAGGGTAATCACTGCTAACCTCCAGTTAATGATGCTTACAGAGAGTTAGCTTCTAAATTGCTTAACCTGTGTACGCATTGCTTACCCTCGTGCAAACAGGCTTAAACCCACTTACCAGTGCTTACATATGCTTACTACTGCTTATTGTTGGTTAAACATGCTTATTAGTGCTTTATTCATTATGACACTGACCCCACACATGTGCATTTAATGCAGTACTCCACTTCACATATATGTTATTTAGCGGGCTATGCAACAAAAATATTGGTCATAACTTGATTTGCCATGGAAAATGCTGCAGTGGGATTCGAATTAGGAATGCCTGCTCATGCGGCAAATTCTCTGCCCACTACACTATTGCTATGCTGTTTCATTTGTATATATCTTCTTTGTTATCCTCTTCAGCCATTTAAGCTGCATTAAGCGTAGCTAAGCGATGGGCACACCTGCGCACCTATGGTTAGCTTTAATTGGATTTTAGAATAAAAAAAGAAAAGATCTGTTCATTTTATTTGTAATTACTTGCTGTTGTACTCAAGGGGGAATGTTGGTGGGGATATGCGAACACCTATGACTGGTCTCGCTCATTTCTTAGCCCTTTCTACTGTTCTTCATTGTAGGGGCATGTATATTCTGAGAGCTCTGCTCTCAGACACGCCCCCTGCACTCTTATACACTCCGTGTAAGATTAGGGGCTCAGGCAGTGCACCTCATTAATATGCATGGTGCACTGCCGTCCTGCTCCTAAATGGCCACTTCTGTGCAGGACTAAGTTAGTCCTGCATGGAAGATTAGCAAACCAGGGGGACTATTTTGGTGCCTTCTACCAATGACAAATGCAAACCAGAAATATTTTCCCTGCTGTCCTTTCCTTCTTTCTTTCTTAGTATCAAGTATTCTAGGGGTTCAGACAGAATTCCAGCACTTGATTTAATGGCTGCAGTAAAAATGACCTGTCTCCATGACATGGTAGTTAATGATTCTGAGACACATTAGCCACAATAAAGAACGACCTCCTTATTGGCTAATCTGCATTTCTCTAAATCACTATTAACTGCTGGAAGTGCAGCTCAGCACCTTCCTGTGGTAATAAGCAGTGGCAGACAATGCATCACGTTAGCATAGACACCCATCCAATTCACTCTCCTGCACACAATGCACACATTGAAATGTATTCATACCCACTACCCCATACATATTCCTTTGTGAAAATGTCCCCACTGTCTACTTTTACCTGCCCTTGTAAATCATGGTTGATTTCAGTCAGTCACTAATGTGTTAAGATTTCCCACTTAATATCCTTCAGTAAACTCAAGATAATGCAAAAGCTGCTATACTAGTGACTTTCTCAATTTATAGGAGGCATAATCAAAATCTATCCTTGATTATATCCCACCATTAATTTTGGCTTTGTCATGATTTTTTGCTCTACAAGGTTGAGAGGTATGTCAAATATTTCCTGTCCTTCTTTCTGATAACTCACAAATTGTTGCAGCTATTGAGCAATGCCAAAGATTATATATAAATATAAATATATATATATATATATATATATATATATATATATATATATATATATAGTTATTAGCACATTGGATTAATGCTGAAGTTTCTGGTGGCTGGGTTGCAGGATTCTAAGCCTTTTCTCTCCTTTATAATTCAAGTATATTTTCTTAAGTCTTATTTTATTTTACATTATACCCATGGTATCTGTTTTTGGCACAGAGGTCTATTACCCTCAGTGGAAGGGTACAAGGTTGGAATCCTTTAAGTGTCTCTACAGAAATCTATTTATAGTATCCCTGGTGTCTACTGGCTCCTCCTACCACATTTTTTTAATTAAAGTACCCCATGTTTTTAATGTCCCCATAGCCCATGTGTTAAGAATTCTCCTTGTGGTCCCCTCATCCTGCTATCCTTATGCACTATTAAAGCTTCACCCTTATCCCAATATGTTTAAGTTCTGTTAAGGCACAAATTGCAAATGTTCTTGCTGATTTCTCGTGGTTCCCCAGCCCTTGTCATATGTAAGGGCAGTTAAGGCACAGTGATAAAGGTTATCCCTGGAGGCATGAGTTCACCCCAACTCACCTCTTTAGAGTTATCAATGACTGCTGGTGTTCTACCCCAGACATACATCTTTAGAGTTGTAACTGGTGGCTAGTGTTCTTCTGACCCATGTTTTTAGAGTTATCTCTGGTGTCTACTGCTCCTATCAACCTATGTCTTTAGAGTTAGCCCTGGTATCTAGTGGTCTAACCAACCCAATGTGGCAGGCATTGCTCATTAGTCTATGGGTATACCCACCAACACCTACCTACCACCTTGATAGCACCCTCTACTGTGGCCTCTCATGCATGCACCCACTAACACATACACTCACACATGCAGTCTCTCTTAAACACAGATTCATACCCCCCAACTCTACCTGACTACTACACTCCGCAGCACTTGCATCTACTGTGATGGACAAACATGGCTTTTTGTTGCCATGTTTATTAGCATGAGCAGCCAGGAGGCAGTGTTAAATTATGCAGCCAAAAATTCTCTGAATTGGTTGGCTGCCTAAATACCTTCCTGCATACCTTTCAAATGTCCAGATTTTTACAGATTGTCCAGATTTTTGCCACATCTTTTTTGGTCTGTTCCTCAAAATATGGTTTTCTGGCAAATCACTAAGGATTGAAGTAACTAAATAGTGACATATATTTGAGTTTCAAACTTCATACCCTTGAACAATGCATGCTAACATAAACCCTGTTATTCTAGTAATTTGATAAGGTTATAAGAGCAATATTTAAAATGTATTTCTATGTTTGAGCCTTTGTCCTACCATTATTTTAGCTTTTTGTTCAGATTTCTTGAGCTAAGTGGGTGAAAGGTATGCATTCCTGCATGCTGCTCTTACTGAGAGTACATGGCTAATTAACATATGCATTTTCCCCAGAATCATTTGCTAACCTTTAGCAGGGCCACAGGAGTAGTCTATTGAGATATTGCTTATTTTCGTCTTCCAGCAACATGGTAGGACTCTCTGAATAAGAAATGGTTACTGTAAAGTGTACATGAAATGTACATCTCATAGCACTCTTTCTGAAATGAGCCCATTCTGTTTTAACTTTTTCTTTGTACACCCTGCACTACCACTTTCAACATTCATAGCAAGGCCTCAGTTATGTGTGATCCTTCCACGACTGTGTAAAGTACTACTTTATTATAAATCTTCAGCTACCAACTTACAAACATGACCCCCCCCCAATAGATACCCATGATACTTAGAACCCAAATGGTTTGTTGTAAATGTCTATGCTTCTAAGGGCCCTACTGATTGTTAGCCTAGTAACACCCTATGAACCTATTCTGCTGAAAATGGACTCATGCCCAGTCAGACTTTCCTGGTAAACAAAAGTCAAATAAATAACTAAATACATGTATAAATAAATAAATAAATAAATAAATAAATAAACACATATCTTTCTCTTTATATAAAATGTGTTGCTAACCTTAATTATTATTCACGGTTTTTTTTTGCGTCACTTTACTTTTTCCTGCCTATAAAATTAAGGCCTTATGGTCCAAAAATGTTAGTTTGATGCAGCAGACATTTGTCTTTGCAATGGAGTTTGAACAAAGAAAATATTCAATCATACTAATAATTTCATTCCTACTTGCTGTAAAACATTTTCTACACTAGCATACAGATCAGCTCTTTTGAGAATAACTATTAACGCTTCATTGGTTTTGTTATTCCTCCTTTCCCTTTTCATATCCTGGGAGACATTAAAATCTCCTACACATTGTATAGATCTGTTCATCATAAAATCATTTTCTAAGGCCTGAAATAACTAAACTTTCTTGGGAACAGTTGCTGTGTAATTATTTTTAAGTAATTTTCCCCAATGCATCTGAAATTAGAATTCTTCCTGGTATGACCACTGCAAATTCTTTTACTTTAACATTGTCCCCCAGATTCTGCAAGCCTTGCACGGCATGCAGGATTAGTGCAGGAGCTTGAGCAGGCAATATGTCTGCCGTGCGATCCAGGAATAGCCTGCGGGGGCATGTACAAGCACTCCTGCACTAGTCCTGCACAGACTAAGCCCCTGTATGCAAATTACACCATTTGCAGGAGAAATCCATGCAAATTATGTGAATTTGTGATCGAGGAAGCTGGAAACTGGCCACGCAGGGCTAGTGTAATCTGCAGAAATGTACTCTGTTAGTAACCGAGTACATTTCTGCAAATTCCAAAATGGAGCCGTGACAGCTCCAAATAAAGGGTGCATATCAGTCAAGAAGCATGCCAATGGCCAAGTATAAGGTCATTAGCATCGAAAACAGCTTAAAAATTAAAAAAAAAAATCAACTTTTATTTTTTTTAGCCAATCTCGGCTGTTTAAGCATAGGGCAGTGGCGTACAAATGGGATCAGGGGGTAAAATAAGAAAATAAACCTAAAATAAGCATTCTAACTAAAATCACTATTCTGCCATTAAAGTCAATGGCAGGCAGAAGACAACATGGCCAGTAAGTAATGGTTGCTAAGGGGGAAGGCTCAGTGTGAGACATGTAACTATGCATTAGCAGGCAATGCTATGCAAATGAGGGGAATGATAGTAAATCCCAGTTTCCCCCAGCATGCTAGTCAGGTCCCAATAATGTAAGAGCAGGAACAGCTTGGTGCAAGCCAAGAAGTTAGCTGACATCATAGGGGTGTGTCAGGCATACTGTAAGCAGATTGGAGCCCTGTGCCTCAGATTTGCTCCTAGTTAAGCACAGCTAAGCAAGGGGGTGTTTCTGAGTCTACCTAACACTCTTTACATTGCCTGAGTGGGTGTGCGTGCCATGCGCCAGGTTTTAAAGGAAAAAAAAGTTAAACCAAGAAATAGCATCTCTGTGCATATTTGAGCATTGTGTTTGTGCGACACACCCCCGGGTTAAACAGGAAGGCAATCAGAAGGGAAAACAGCAGTAAGAGGGTAATCTAGGAGAACTAGCATAGCTGGCAGGTGAAATGTATCAGAATCAGCCAATTACACAGGCAGCAGACCAGCCCAGCCCAGAACACTACTATAAACTATGCAAACAACTTCCCCTGTGGTTTTTCCCACACTCTACACCATCAGCATATACAATCAGGGAACTTTTAACAAACTTCTTCTTTCAGCTTTTCCCAGTTAGGGGTCGCCACAGCAGATTATCTGTCCTCTCATGATTGGCAGTACAGTTTTATGGTGTCGAGTTGCCAGCCCAGCACCCAACCTTCCACAGAAGGCACACACACACTCACACCTAGGGCCAATTTAGAGTCTCCAATCCACCTACTGCATGTCTTTGGGATGTGGGAGGAAACCAGAGTACCCAGAGGAAACCCATGCTACCACAGGGAGGACATGCATATTCCACACAGAAGGCACCCCAGCTGAGAATTGAATCAGAGAACCTCTTGCTGTGAGGTGGCAATGCTAACCGCTGCATGACTGTGGCTGCCCAAGAAACTTTTAACAAACAAAACAACAAAATGATAGGGGCTGCAATAACTATCAAACAACAACTTGTGGAAGAGGCTGAGGGTGGTGAGGATATGAATGCTGTTGACCAACCCACAGTGAGGAGATGGAGAAGAGCGTACAAACCCAGGGTAACCTACCAGGGACTACATGAGCTGGAGATAGTGGAGCGCTGTAGGGTGGACAGGGACCTCCTACAGCAAACTGTTGAGCTGTGCCAGCCACTCCTGACACACAGAATTAACAGAGGGGAACCCATCCCAGTACATACCAAAGTATGCGTAGGCCTAAGAATACTAGCTACAAGTACCTTCCAAAGGCCAACTGGGGGATATGCTGAGGATCTCACAGGCATCAGCATCCAGGGTACTCCACCAGTTCCTTGATGCCATGCCAGCACATGTCGGTGATCACGTATATTACCCCAACACCCGTGAGGAGATGGCCAGCAATATGCAACTGTTCCACCAAATAGCAGAATACCCTGAGGTAGTGGGTGCTATAGACTGCACTCACATATGCAACAAAGCACCACCTGGTGAGCGGGGTAGGGTCTGCATCAACTGCAAGGGCTTCCCCTCCATCAACTGCCAGGTCGTGTACGATGCCCAGGGCATAATAATGAATGTGTGTGCTGGCTGTTCTGGAAGCTATCACGATTCCCACATCTGGCATCTGATGCAGCTGTACCAGAGAATTGCCAATGGGGACATCTCTTATGGTCACCTTGAGGGGATGCTGGATACACACTGGAGCCGTGGCTGATGACACCCATCAGAAATACACACACACCCAAACAAGAACTCCATATTGAGGCACACACACAGACCAGAATTATAGTAGAGCGTGTGTTTGGGATGCTCAAATCACTGTTCAGTTGCCTGGACACATCCAGTGGAGCCTTGCAGTACACACCTGCTACATGTACCCAAATTGTCATTGTATGTGCCATGCTACAAAATATGATCCTGTGGAAACAGCTGCAGCAGGAACAGCATGGGGGCAGGGCCACACAGCCCCCCACCATTGCTAAGGCTTGCACAGGCACAGAGTGACTTGGAGGAGGAACAACCTGAGCCTACCCCAGTAAGCAGAAGGAAGTGTGCCCAGTATGCCCTGGCCTTGGCAAAGAGGCAATGCATAGCACATACACTGACACAGGAGGGACCCAGGGAATAAAATCTCTCTCTGACTCTCACATACATTAAAAGGGATGCCAAACATGACACTACCTGTGCTCAACCATGTGTAGGGAGTGTACTATGTGCATCTGATATAGGCAGCCATGCAGCTCCACCCTCAATACTGGTAAATCCAAAAGGTAAATGACTCACCCATACCAGTCAACGGGTTCACATAATCATCAACAGTCACAACCAGCAGGGCAGGTGTAGACAAACACAAACAAAGGCTGTGCTATGGACTCTGAATGATGCCTATGGGTAACCCCCCCCCCAGGCCTACACAGACAGACTACAGCAGGTCAGGCAGTGGAACATTAGTCCTGATGGGTAGGAAGTCAGAAACTAATATGTAGCTCAATCAAAGTTAAGATCTCTAGTACACTGATATGCCTGTATTCAACATGATAGGATAGACTACAGAATGAAATGGAGTGCCTGACATACCAGTACAGTCATATCAAATGTGTACAAGTGTCAGCTGTGCCCCCCCATTCTATGTAGCAATGTAATAACAGCCAGGTGTACCCCCCAATCCTGTGTAGAAATGTAGAAATAGTCAGGTGTGCCCCCCCATCCTACGTAGAAATGTAGTAACAGTCAGGTGTGCCCCCCAATCCTGTGTAAAAATGTAGTAACAGTCAGGTGTGCTCCCCCAACCCTACTTAATTATGTAGTGATGGTCTGGTGTGCCCCCCCCCAATCTGATGTACACACGTCATAACACTCAGGTGTGCCCCCTCAAAACCCTATGTAGAAATGTAGTAACATGTATGTATAGGTATAATACCACCAGAGCACAGATGCACAGAGATGGCCAAGGTAGCAGGATAGGTTGTAGCATCTGCACAATATGCAGGTATGTGCGTGTTAGGTTGGTGTGTGTCTCATACTGTGTGAGAGTGGTTGGTATGTATGCATATTGATGTAAGCCTGGTGGCCATTGCCCACTACCACTGATGACAGGGACAAGTCCTCACAGCTGCAGTGCCATACACAATATCCAGCAGTATAACACAAGCTAGCAGTAAGCCATTGCAAATGTATGGTGGTAATATGTGTCACCATCTGAAAGACTGACATGGCATGGCTGTTGGACTAGATATACAAGCAGTACACAGGAGAAAGTACCCCAGACATACAGTATATATTGTGTCGCTGTGAAATGGACACACCCTTGGAAAAGTACATACAGGTATGCATTATATTATCTGGTCCTGTAGTAAAGGATACCAGTGTTGGCTGCCCAAACACTTACAGATCACAAATGAGGTAGGACTGACATATTGGGAAACAGCTGATATACCTGCACATTTA
This sequence comes from Protopterus annectens, assembly GCF_019279795.1. NCBI lineage: Eukaryota > Metazoa > Chordata > Ceratodontiformes > Protopteridae > Protopterus > Protopterus annectens. The sequence continues at coordinate 763,880,027 of NC_056730.1, forward strand.
AGCATAACTGGAATGCCCAATGCATATCTGTGTGTCAGATGCAAGTAGTGTCCATAGCACACATGCACCCAGCTCATGCAAACACCACCCACAGGCACCACTCTGGTGATAACTCTGCTATGGGGAATGGGTAGAGTAAGACCCCACCTGTATATGGCAACAGGGGAAGACTGCAGCATGCAGTGCAGGTGTCTCATGCAGGTGTGTCCCTAGCTGTAGGTAGCACCCTGACAACATCCACACCACCTGAGCAAAACTGTTAGCAGGTATTGGTATTAACACCTATCCCAACTACCCTGTCGCCCCAGGGGAATATACTGTATGGTGGGCTGGGACTGTAGGACTGACAGAATACAATATGCCACATCCGGCATGCAGCAACACCAAATGCCCCACAGGTGTCTGCCAAAGGCCTATGTCTCACATGTACTTCCAATGCATGTTATGTCATGGACACCCAAATAACAACGTAGCACACTCCACATAAGCCATATGCAAGGCCAGGTGGACAAACCACAGTAACATGTTCACCATGTCCCACTGCATAAACTGTGGACCAACATTAACACACACCTGTGATGGAGTGATACCCTTAGGGAAAGTATCATAGAATGTATGCATAATGCATGGAAGAGGTTAGAATAACAGAGGGTGGTGGGAGCATCAGCAGGATGGAATGTGCAGGGTCCGACACCAAGCTGTGTTCACACACTATCCCCAGCTGCAAACACATACATGGGTGGCTACACACCTGCCTGTACACCACATTAGGGTAAATGTCCTGACGCATGGCCCCTACCCCTGGCTAACCTGTGCAAATCTGTACAGCTGTGATGCATTGCCACAGCAAGATAAGCCCATACTGTCATGTTGATGGGTGTACAAGTATGGGATCCTCTGCCAGCACTGTCCCAAGGTGCTGAACCAGAATCACAAACCCAGCACCCAGTGTCTGCAGCTCCCCCTCCAGAATGGCATAACATACCATGAATACGTAGATGTCTGCCCACAATACCGGACAGAGCTGCAGTCACCCTTGTCCCCCAAGACATCACTGTGAGCAAGAATGTCCACCTGATAGTACATGAGGACAGAAAACATCACTATGTATAACAGTACATGTATGAATATCTCTGCTAACAGCAGTACCATGCAGCTGAAGCAGCACAGACACATTCGCCTACAGTACACACTATCCCCTGCACAGTTTGTCCCCATATTGCCAAATGATCAACGGATACCCTGCAGAAACAGTATGCAACCTGTAGGTGCACATCACAAAGGTCTGCACTGCAGTACAAACTAGCTGGACTCAATCCACAAATTCAATACAGATGGGCATACTGGGCATGCTCACACACTTAGAGAAATGAAGGCAATGTCAGTCAACAACATACTGAAAGGTCATACAGGGCATGCTCACGCACTTAAACAAATGAAGGCCATGTCTGCAAACACCAGTGGACCAGATATATCTGGCAGTCGCAGATGTTAGTGCAGACACTCTTCAGTATACACTACTCATGCTTTGCACACACAGTGGATAGGAATACATTCATACATCTAAGGACAACACACTACAATAAGCCAAAAGTAAATGTACATAGATGTGTGGAAAAGGGTGAGTGTGACAAGGAGCCATCCAGGCCTTTCCCACCCAGCACACAGCCAAAGGGCCAAAACCACATGAGGTTCAGATGTCACTCACTGTAGATACTAGCCACCGGTGTATGTCAGCATTACAGTCTATGTGGTGCAAGTGCTAGCTGTGCAAGTTGACTTTACAAGGAAGTAGTCATGTAACAGCTGTATACATGTACCTGTGGAATATGACCCTGCATGTGCCCGCATGTGCTGTGTCAACCTCTAGATGAATGGGTTATGGCCTATGCACACACACTGCCCTCCCCGTATCCCTACTATGACATGCATGCTGAGGTCATCCACTGTGAAATACACCTTTGGGAAAGTTGCAGCCCAGTAATCTCTGTGGTGTGACCAATAACTGCATACTGCTGCAGTGTAATAAACTAGGTAGGTAGGAGTTCCAATCCCAGACATGGCAACTGTGTGTGTGTGTATGTGTGTGTGTGTGTGTGTGTATGTGTGTGTGTTTGTCTCTGTCTGTGTAGAGAGCAATGATTTTTAGGGTAGTCACACTCCCTACAATTCAAATGCCCTACTTTGGTAAGGCTGCTGATGTCATCCACCTGGAAATACACTTCTGGGAAGGTTGTAGTCCAGTAATCTCCATAGTGAATCCCATAACTGTGTACTGCTGTAGTGTGATGAAATAGTTAGGTAGGAGTTCTAATCTCAGACTTGGCAAGTGTGTGTCTGTCCCTGTCTGTGTAGAGACTAATGCTTTTTAGGCTAGTCACATGCACTACAATTCAAATACCCTACTTTGGCAAGGCTGCTGATGTCATCAACCTTGAAATACACCTCTGGGAAGGTTGTAGCCTAGTAATCTCCATAGTGTATCCCATAACTGTGTACTGATGTAGTGTGATAAAATAGATATGTAGTAGCTCTAATCCCAGACCTGGCAAGTGTGTGTGTGTCTGTGTGTGTGTGTGTATGGGTGTGTGTGTGTGTGTGTGTGTGTGTGTGTGTGTGTGTGTGTGTGTGTGTGTGTGTGTGTGTGTGTGTGTCTGTCTGTCCCCGTCTGAGTAGAGAGCGATGCTTTTTATGCTAGTCACATGTACTACATTTCAAACGCCCTACTTTGGCAAGGCTGCTGATGTCATCCACCTTGAAATACACCTCTGGGATGGGTGTAGCCCAGTAATCTCCATAGCATGTCCTTTAATTCCGTACTTCTGTCGTGTGATAAAATAGTTAGGTAGGAGTTCTAATCCCAGACTTGGGAACTGTGTGTGTGTGTGTGTGTGTGTGTGTGTGTGTGTGTGTGTGTGTGTGTGTGTGAGTGTGTGTGTGTGTGTGTGTGTGTGTGTGTGTCTGTCCTGTCCCTGTCTGAGTAGAGAGCAATGATTTTAATGCTAGTCACATGTACTACATTTCAAATGCCCTACTTTGGCAAGGCTGCTGATGTCATCCACCTTGAAATACACCTCTGGGATGGGTGTAGCCCAGTAATCTCCATAGCATGTCCTTTAATTCCGTACTTCTGTCGTGTGATAAAATAGTTAGGTAGGAGTTCTAATCCCAGACATGGGAACTGTGTGTGTGTGTGTGTGTGTGTGTGTGTGTGTGTGTGTGTGTGTGTGTGTGTGTGTGTGTGTGTGTGTGTGTGTGTGTGTGTGTGTCTGTCCTGTCCCTGTCTGTGTAGAAAGCAATACTTTTTAGGCTAGTCACACTCCTTACAATTCAAATACCCTACTTTGGCAAGAATGCCAATGTCATCCACCTTGAAATGCACCTTTGGGAAAGGTGTAGCCCAGTAATCTCCATGGCACATACTATAACTGCATACTGCTGTTGCATGATGAAATAGTTAGGTAGGAGTTCTAATCCCAGGCATGACAACTGTGTTTTTGTGGGTGACTGTGTCTCTGTTTGTGTAGGAAGCAATGCATTTTAGGGTAGTCACACTGAGTACAATTCAAATGCCATACTTTGGCAATCCTGCTGATATCATTCACTGTGAAATACATCTTTGGGAACTGGGCATTCCAGTAATCCCTGTGGTGCGTCCTATAACCGCATCATGCTGTAGTGTGATATAGAAATCTGGTAGGGGTTCTAGTCCCTCACATGGCAGTTGTGGATGTTTTGTATGTGTTTCTATGTCTGTGCAGGGAGCAATGCATTTTAAGCTAGTCACACTCAGTACAATTCAAATACCCTACTTTGTCAATCCTGCTGATGTCAATGACTTTGAAATACACCTTTAGGGAAAGGGCATTCCAGCAATCCCCATGGTGCATCCTATAACAGCATCTTGCAGTAGTGTGATATAGAACTGTGGTAGGGGTTCTATTTACACACATGGCAGTTGCAGATGTTTTGTGTGTGCTTCTATGTCTGTGTAGGGAGCAATGCATTTTAGGCTAGTCACACTCAGTACAATTCAAATGCCCTACTTTGGCAATTTAGCTGATGTTATTCACTGTGAAATAGACCTTTGGGGGAAGGGGTGTTCCAGCAATCACTGTGGTGCATCCTATAACAGCATCATGCATTATTGTGATATAGAACTCTGGTAGGGGATCTATTCCCACAAATTGCAGCTGTGGATGTTTTGCGTGTGTTTCTATGTCTGTGTAGGGAGCCATGCATTTTAGGCTAGTCACGCTCAGTACAATTCAAATGCCCTACTTTGGCAATCTTGCTGATGCCATTCACTGTGAAATACATCTTTGGGGAAGAGGCATTTTAGCAATCCTCATGGTGCATCCTATAACAGCTTCATGCTGTAGTGTGATATAAAACTTGGGTAGTGGTTCTATTCCCACACATGGCAGTTGTGGATTTTGTGTGTGTGTTTCTATGTCTGTGTAGGAAGTAATGCATTTTAGGCTAGTCACACTCAGTACAATTCAAATGCCCTACTTTGGCAATCCTGCTGATGTCATTCACTGTGAAATACACCTTTGGGGAAAACGTACTCCAATAATCTCCATGGTGCATCCTATAACTGTATAGTGCTGTAGTGTAATATACTAGTTAGGTAGGAGTTCTAATCCCAGACATGACAGGTATATGTGTGTGTGTCTGTGTGTGTGTGTGTGTGTGTGTGTGTGTGTGTGTGTGTGTGTGTGTGTGTGTGTGTGTGTGTGTGTCTGTTTGTCATTCATATCCTGTGTGGAGGTGGTTGAGAGTGTGTGACGACTGGACTCAATGTAGAGTGGGTTTTGCAAACTTCTTATATGGTGGCCCAAGTATATATCACAATGTCCACCATACAGGGATAAGAGATGTGAAATAGCCGAGAGGCTGGGGTGCAGATCAATACCCTTAAATGTGACATCAATGCCAGCTGAACAATGTTAGCAACCCTTGTATTACCCATGGAACACTCTCAACCCATGTCTCATACAACACACACACACTTGCCTAGGCAAACACCACTATGTTGGTAGTACCCTGCATATTGCTCACTGATAGTAACCATGCTGTGATTGCAGTGGGGTACAGAGGACATGGCACCCTGCCCATCAGTCCAATGGGCATGTACATGCCGACAGTGCACCTCACCCATGTTCCTCACTGGACACCTGCAACACCTGTGGTGCCATCAAATGTGACCCACAAAGGACATACCATACCTGAAACACAAGCCCTGTATGGACAGATGCCACTGACACCAGGGAATACTGGTATCATGCTATCAATGTAGGTGCAGTGTAACTCTGCTGTCCATTAACAGTTTCTGCCACATGAGGCCAGGACTGGCACATCTGATGATAACAATATCTGTACACAACATGGGACAGACACCCCAGGTACAGTTCCATGTGTCAATGCACATGCATGTGGGAGGTGTGCACATCCCAGACACTGTCCATATCATGGACTAAGGAACACATACATGGCAAGCAATGCACAGCATTGGCCACACGCAATATTCATCCAGGTGACTGGATGGTGAATACAATACCCATCTGTGTGGGCAACTCCAGACACTACAACCCGGAGCCACAATGCAGACCATTGTCATGTGGCCTGATGCCAAGGTATACCCATCACCTAGCCTTGTGTAGCCATCTGGCACTGTCAACCACAACACACCCATGAAGCAGTGCACCCATGTATGTCAGTTCTGGCACCCATGTCTATGTGTGTGTTGTATGCTGCGTATGACCACATTCACACTCACTACAACCCTCATTGGCATACTGAGGCATGCTGTCTCATATCAGACACCTCCACATACCGTTTGCACATATAACCTCCGTATGATACCTGTGGTGCATGTGATACCTGCACAATACTGTGCTGTGGAAATCCCACTAGTGATGAGTTGTATTCCTGGCCCTGCCAAGTGTGCCAATGTGTGTACATCCCTGTGAGAGTGTGGCTGTGTTGACGCTGGCACCTGTTCATGCGGACAGGCACATGTACTACACCTACTGCATAGCTACCATATCTGTGTTGCAGATGTCACTCACCATCACATATATGTACTGAGTTGCTCCTCAACATGTAACCTATGTGGTGCATCCAATAACTGCATGGACATGTGATAGCACTACATAGTCGTCAGGAGTTTGATACATGCTTAAGTTTTATTCTCCCACCCATCCCTGGCTTTTCTTTGCCTCTGTCTGCCTCTCTCACTCCCTTTCTGGTGGATGTGGATACTTACACCTGCTTTGCTTAGGCAGCAGCATGTGTATGTTAAGTATTGCTCATGATCAGCTGATGGCCTCTGCATGAATTGTAGCCCTCCTCTAGCTGATTGCATGTGGAACAGCTGTGGTAACATTCCAATAGCCAACCGCATGGAAACACACTCCAATATCTAGGAACATCCGGTTGGTGTTGGGCCTTTCATTTACTGTGAGCAGGAACTTGATCTATTGTTTGGCAAACAGCATCTCAGATGGATTATGGATTTACCTCTAACAACATACACTGTGGAAATAGGCCAACACACAGGAGGGGGATGTGACTGACATGACTAGAGACTGTAAGTGCTGCTATACTGCATTTGGAGTAATGTTGGTTTAACAGGGGTGTGTGGATATGGCTGTCCTACATGTTTTAATACCTGCCATGTCAGTGCTATGTTTATGGGGAACCACCCATCTGTAGGGTCATCTGCAGACTGGCCAGTGTGTAATGCCTTTTGTTTCAGGTGTTACCCACAGAACACCTATCTGTGAACAGCAGAAGGTAGTGTGAAGATTGCAGTCTGTAGATGGTGACAGCCGTGAAAGTTACTGACTTCATATCCCTCATAGGACATATGCTGCAACAAACCCTGTTACAACAGTAAATGTATGAGATTATCAAAGCAACATGTCAATATTGGCCCTGTGTATGTGCCTCCAGCCACAACCCTGTCAACCTTTGTGCATATGTCATGCAGTAAGGGGTGTATATGTGCTGTCCACAATAGTTAGTGACATCATATCTGATAACAAGCCAGTGAGATATCAGAGTACTATACATGTTATGTATAGTAGAGGTTATATTTGATGACATAACCTGGACATTCTGTGATCGTGTGTACAGTACTGAGTTCTTTGTACTTATGGTGATTGTTAGCAGTGTGTGTATTGTTAATATGTACCTTGGTCTGTGTACAGACTGTGGTAGATGTCATTGATCGTGGTCCTCTTCTATCTGATGTTACATGCTGCTCCTCTGTATGTTACATGTTTGTAGGGCCATAAATACACATTCCTATACCACAGACAGGCATTGGACCACACTGTGTAGTGGCCCAGTATATGTAGGGTTAGTGTGTGAGTGGCAAATATGAGGTTGGTGTTGAACAGAATGTCCATATACTGTAATACTACACTAGCATACCATATGTGGCTCTGGCTGTGTTCTCATTGGTTGTGGTTATGCATTTTCACACAGGTGTATGTTACTGTGTGCTGTGGCATGCCTGTAGAGCCTGCTATATTTGCAGGTACATATGCATTCCCCCATAGGAAATGTAGGCCAGTATTGAGCCGGTCTGCCTGTAGCCTGCACAGTGCTTTGTTACATGCCTAGCAGCTTAGTATACTTACCCAGAGAGATGTAATGTCCAGATACTTGCCAGATGTACTGCTGCTGGGCCACAATAGCAGTCATGTATGTCAGACAGAGCAGTGGTATATTGTACAGATGTATGTCAATATCTAGTGGGTAGTATGTGGCCATGGCCCCTCTGTACCAGCGGTTATTATGTGGCAGGACAGACAGGGATGTGTGAATGCATAACGTATGGGGGCACATGTGTACCAGTAGTTACATGTTATACCCATCTACATGGCTAACATCCACATTGTCAGGATTGGTCTACATATCTTGCACTAAGGGGTTAGGTGTATACCTCTGGACTGTCCAGAGTGTGTCAGACTCACCATATATATTGTCCATTATTTCTGATGGAGTTCACAGGAGCATTTCATGCTAGCAGTGGTACTGTACTATGATGTCCTTAGGATGTCTGTCAGTAACCAATGGCGCACATGTTAAATGCAGATGTGACCTCCCGCACACACCATGTCTGTGAAGACACTCCCTATTACAGTAGCAATAGTCTACAAATATACCTGCTATACATACCTGATATCCCCTTACACTACGAATTTGAGACTGTAGGGGCTGAGGTAGGGCTGCACTCCATGTTCAGGACATATGGCGAAGATATATGTACGTTTAATTATCCAGATATCTATATAGACATACACATATACATATTGACATACATACATGGATACGTATACGCACATAGAGATACATATAAACAGCCAGATATATGCATATACAGAGCAATATAGGAGCAGAGGTGTATGGATATACATTGCAATACAATCCACCTTGGGTAAATGCAGGCCTACTGCTACCTGCCATACAGACTGTTCTGTTTGTCAGTGTGCTTGTGATGGTGTCAGATATGCCTTGTTATGTAACAGTTACATCCCATTGTGTCAGCTGAGGTCTTTATCCCCTAGGGGTTGTCTACAGAGTGTAGATAGAGGCTGCTGAACTATACATCTGCATTATTTACTGTTGGTTGTTTGGTAACCTGTGGTCCAGTCTGTCTTTACTATTGTACTACTTGATGGCCTTGGCCTGGACAGCAACATTTGTTAACATTTCCAAACTACTATATTAGTATAACTGTTTCACAGTTGCATTACTCAGTTTATATGGATGTCTGTGCCTAAACAGCTATATGACATGGCATATACAACTGTAATAGTAGACAAATACAGCTTTCCCATTTAAGCAAACCTGTGTGTGGTGTTATATCCTTTGATCTCTCTGTGGGTATATGTTGCAGGCAATGATTGTCATTTGTATGGGTGGCTCATACAGTCTCCAGTTGGTAAGGTGGCAACTGTAGGAATAGTGGCTGATACATATTGTGTGCACCTTTTACATATGTATATTACTATACATATCTCTGTGCGTGTATGTGTAGTTCTATATATATATATATATATATATATATATATATTTATATATATAATATGTGTATATCTGTATCTGCATATATGTGTCTGTGTATATGTATCCTAGGATGTTGATTGTTACCACATTGTACATTCCCTATGGGAGCCAGACTGTACTGCATGATATGTTACTGATACCAGCCTGACATCATACAGGTGAGATGGAGTACTGTAAACATATTGTGCCCATGTCATGTCAGGTCCTGGGTATCGGGGCTGCAATAGTTGGCAGTGTATTGCAGGGCAGATGTGTTTGACTGTGGGGGGGGATACGTAATCGTACAAGACATATGTTGTTTGAGGCCTCTCAACTCCAATAATGGTGCATGTGGACATATATGTTTATTTTATGTTCCCATTGTTATATACAGATATATGTCCATATATACCTATGTAGATACATATATCTGCTTACATATATATATATATATATATATATATATATAAAACTTACTGTATATATGTAGACATATAGATGTAGACATATACATCTATAGACGTATGCATTTGTATGTATATAGGTTTACATTTATATATATATATATATATATATATATATATATATATATATATATGTGTGTGTGTGTGTGTGTGTGTGTGTGTGTGTGTGTGTGTGAGTGTGTATGTGTGTGTATTTCTATATTATATCTATATCTACATTTATAGATAATATAGATATGTTATATCTATTTAGATAATAATATCTACACACACACACACACACACACACACACACACACACACACACACACACACACACACACACACACACACACACACAAATATACATGTTGGAATACATTCACTGTACTGTTGAATGACTGGGTTGGATGATATGTTTGTGAAAACATCAGGTTTATGTATATCTGACATGGCTTAGTGGTAAATCACTTTGGCTATGGTGTGCAGTGACCTGGGTCAAACCTTGGAGAGGCAATTTATTTTGTTGCTGGGCAGAACAAGGGCCATTGGATACAGAGTGATTATGGCACTTTTGAGCAGTTGTAAGTGGGTTTGCACAGGTTTGTGCGGAGGTAAGCACTGCTAACTTCCGGTTACAGTTTCTTATACTCAGTTAGTTTCTAAATTGCTTAAACTGTGTAGCCATTGCTTACCCCCACGCAAACAGGCTTAAACACACTTACTGCTGCTTAAAAGTGCTTATCCCTGCATTAATTTCTTTAAAAGAAAAGAAAAAGGGTTGATAGGAAAGTGGTGAAAAAGGGGCACAAAGAAGTAAAGACAGTAGGAAAAATAGGTAGGGATGTGCATGAAGGGTGTAGGGAAGGTCCATAGCTGCCCATTTCTTCTACAGCAACAGCTGTGCATATACACTGAATTTGGAGGTAGATCTGGACACTCAAACCCCTGAGAGAGGGGTGAGGACAACAATAATATGATGTGATGCCAGTTAGACCTGATTACATGTGTTCAGTGGAAATGTGTGCAAAATGGACAGCTATGTATGGGGCATGATTATTTTTGGGGAACAGATTGCCCTTTTTTATTTTTTTTTTTAAGGTGAGAGTGGGATGTTGGGAAGGCGTAGTAGTTATATGTGGGGAGGTTGGTTGGGTAGGTTAACAGACAAGACAAACAAGACACATACAGGGGTGGTATATAACTCATGTGGGGGGGTAAACAATTTCATGGGGAGGGGTGTTTGTAAATCGGAAGCCCATGAATCCCCTAGTGGAAACAGTGGGATTGAGGTCACCACCCATGGGCAGTCACCACTGCACTTTCACAGCCCCAATGGTGGCAGCACTGGGGGCTGAGTTGCAGAGCCAGATGGATGGTTTAGTCATGACATGCAGCCTTCAAGCTGGAGTAGAAGATCACCAAGCTGCTGGTTGAGCTCTCTACACACCATGACCCAGACCTGATGATGGGTGACAGGTACCTGTCCCTGCCCGCTCCCAGGGGAGGGCAAGCCCCATCCCCTGAGGCAGTTCCACCCAAAGTTGGTGCAGGACCAGCTGACAAGGAGGTCCCGGGTTGGGCCCCAGACATGCTGGTGCCTGGTGGCATGGCCAGCTGAGGTGGGCCAGGTGGATCTGCTGGGACCGGCTTTCCCAAACGTGCTATAGTGTTTAGATTTTATCATCATATGTGGGTTAGTAATAGTCAACACATTCCAGGGTTAGGTATAACAGCATGCATAGATATTCCCATTAACCCAGACACCAGCTATGGAACAGTTGCATAGCAAACAGAACACATACATATATGACACCACAGTGGTAATAACAACAGCATGCAGGTCCTTTAATGACATCATGCCACCAATGTTGGAATAATTCAATATAGCACATGCATGGAAACAAATATAAATATTTATTAACCAATATGGCATAATCAGAGCATTGGCAACATTACATACCAGTTGGGGTGGTTATGCAGTTTATTGTTGGAGATATGGTGCGGGAGAGAGACAGATGTCAATTAACAACTAGTATATTCCTGTAGTACACATTACTTTCCTATTCAGTGCTGTTGTCTGTACCTTACAAGTATTACTACACTACCCTATAGCCTAAATTTGGACAGTGACATGGCTGTTGTCATCGTTATACATGAACTGGTTTTACCTGCAGTATACACCTCTTACCTGGTATACTTGTGGAGGAAATGTTTGTTAACACTAACTGTTTCTTCACATACTCACAGATTCCAGGTTGATGTTGTGCACATAGCTATCCAACTCTTTCTGCACAGACTATGGCCATGTCTTGACCAGATGCAGGTGTACCGGGACATATCTAGACTACTGCCCTCTTCAACCTTTATTGACGTGACACACACAGATACATGCTTTCCTACACAGTTATATTATGTAGCACAGTGTGGGTGACAGTGATCAGTGATACTTTATTGTTCAGAGAAACTGCAACACTCACTATTCCATGCAATACCAGAGTAAACAGTACCAGTACAGGGTATAAAGGGTTTTATTTCTCGGCACAGTGTTTGTATCCGACGTACCTGTGGGAGCAATGACTGTTAGCACTACCTCATTGTTGCCACACAAAGTTCCAGATTCACTCTGTTACTATACATCCTCTGGTCACAGCTTGACAACATGGTGGTGTAGATAGGACATTCTTGGGTTATTACTCTCCTTACAGTTTCAGGAGTTGCTACAGTAACAGGTTTGTTCTCATAGATGTTTGACAATCACTTGTATTCCCTGATGGCTGGCTAAACATCTGGGATCATCCCACAGACTTCCCAGGGGGACAAGTGGACAGACTGCAGATATGGTCCCATATACTGGACATCCTAGTTTTATCTGTACAGTTGCAGGGTATAATTCTGTATGCAGCCTACTTCCACTCCCAGGATTCAGACCATGACTGTGTCTACTACAACTTAAAGACTGTCCATCAGAGTTGTGTGTGCTATATAGATATTGCTGTATATCTCCTATCTGCTTTCTGTCTTATAATTCTCATGTGCTTTGGCATTCTGACCTTGTATTACAGCACTCTTATACAGATATCATTGACAGTTATAGTTATATTTTGTAGGACAGTGTGGGCAACAGTGATGATTACTACCTCGTTATTCAGAGCAACTGCATCAGTCACAATGCCATACAATACCAATGTAAACAGTACCAGTACAGGGTAACATTCTTGTATTTCTGGGCACAGTGTTGGTATCCGACAGACCTGTGGGAAAACTGTTTGTTAGCACTCCCTGAATGTTGCCACACACAGTGCCAGATTACACATTACTAATATGCACATACATCTCACTCTGTTACTGTACACACTCTGGCCACAGCTTGACAACATGGGGGTGTAAATGGGACATATATGGCTTCTTACTCTCATATGGTTTTGGAGAGTTGCCAGTGTGCCAGCTTTGTTCTCATAGATGTGTGTCAATCAGTTGTATTTCGTGTTTGCTGCCTATATGTCTGGGATCATCCCACTGATTTCACAGGGGGACAGGTTGACAGGCACCAGATATGGCTCACTTTACTGGACATTCTGGACAAATCAGTACAGTTGTGGGGTATGATTCTGTATGCAGACTACGCCCACTGCCAGGATTCAAACCATGGCTGTGTTAGCTAAAAATATAACAGTTCACATCTCAGTTGCATGTGCTATTCAGGTTTTGTTGTCTGCCTTGTCCCGGTTTTCTGTCTATGTGTCTTTTAGTTGTACTGGGGGTGTGTCTTGATTTGCAACACAAACTTTTAATTTATTTGCTTTATTTAATCTGTATGCTATGGATGTGAACATCATTATGATAATATGACCAATTGTGAATGCAAAAAAAGACAAATAACATTGCAGAGCTGCTCAGAAATGTACAAAAACTGCATGGACTTGCACCAAGCAATGAATTTCTCCATCATTTCTTGGTGAACAGAGAGAGAAAGAGGAAGAGAAACTGTAATAAGACTCTAGAACAGCATTGGCCTTAGCTGCGAAGTATGTGTTAGGGGTTCTTCTGGCAGCCACTGTTTGTGATGATGCCCATCATCACCACCACGTTGCAGCTGGATCCTACTGTGCCTAACATATGGTCACCTCTATGACTGTGATATGGTTGAATGCTATGATGTGGACAGAGACACCATACATGAGTTAGCAAACATGTACCGTTCTCACGTGGAATCTTGAGTGATGCATGGACTAGCAATCCCTCTGGACATTAACTTATGTGTTGAATTTACTATCCTTGTTTCAGGAAACTTCCAGTAGCCATCATGGGACACAGTAGTTGTGCCATAGGCATCTGCTTCACAAATACAATGCCAATTCATTGATGTCCTACAACATATGGAGGAGCATATATGGTTTCCATGGACCACAAAAGAGAGAAACACCACTATACAGTCATTCTACAAAACAGCCTGCTTACCTGAGGCTCATAGGGGAGTTGCCTGCACCCACATTGCTGTCAAGGCCCCAGCTGGTCCACATGAGTATTGATATGACGATAAGAAGGGTTTCTGCTCCATCAACTATTAGGTGGTGAGTTACACACTGTGAGCCACCCATGCAGTTCCCACATTTCCCACATCTGGTAACACATCAGACCTATTCCAGTGATATGTACAGAATAACTTACCCCCAGGGGCATCTGATTAGGAATGCCCTGGAGCAATTGTTCATAACACAACATACAGTAGCCACAGAGAATACCTGCAGTGGCATGCAGCCCCCACGGTATTGCAGACCTATAAAATTGCTGATTGCATGTCTCGACTGCTGAAATCCCACTACTGCTGCATAAAATCTTCTGATAGTGCATTGCAACATATTCACAGGACCTGCATCAAGATACTTGCTGTCTCTGTAGCGCTACGCAATGTGTTGCTTATGCAGACAGCTATAGCAGGTGTTGCTGTTGTTTGGCCAGATAGACCAGAGTTAGCACCAGAGGAAGTGTCACTTTAGGAGTCATCATTGGAACTGGTAGAATGGGTAGCAACTGGGGGGTTCAATATGCTGTGGTACATTTAAAAAGGTGGCATCTGGTCTACAACTATGGGCCAAAATAGACACATTACAGTCGTATTAATACATACAGTGCTGCATTCTAGCTATATTGCATGGTGCATTGATTGGCCTGTTGTGAAACAGACATCACCTAATTCTTGTAACACAGCAGTGAGAGCAGGGCAGATTTGTATAGGGGACAGAGACACAGTGATAGGAGTCAGCCAAGGCTACACCTGTGGAAGGGGATGGACTAAGGATGTGAAAGGAAGTATGTTGCAAGGATATGTGATTGAGGGAGATGGGTATAATGTGCAATGAGATGGTTGTTCTTACTGCGGAGGGCAGGTAGCCAGATGATGTAGGTACTTGCACAGTAAGGGTGCCAGATGACACAGCTGATGAGGATTTCATTCTGCTCTGCAGACATGACTGACAACTGTTTTGGGACCTGAGGTGGAAATAACAAAGACTGTGAATGTCTAGATCCACAGGGGTATCCCCTCCAAGGAATAAGTCTAGCACTAACTCCTACTGGAAAGGCCAATGCTGAACTGTGTAACCAGGTGTACCTCCATGACTGTCATGTAGGCTATGTCTGTGCAGGCAGCCATATCATGCCACAGCAGGCTCAGGACTGCTGGACAGTATTGGAAGACTTAGTACATAACCTCAATGTAACTGCCCTGTAGGATGTACTTACACTACAGACAAGAGTGGATTTGACCTTGGCACATAAAAGCAGATGGCCCACTGAAGGCAGTGAAGGCACCCAGCTTGTTCAACATGCTGATCAGGTGATCTAGGCTTTGCATGCCCTTAAAAATTTTGTCATGCATACCAAATATGACGCCAATTGTATCTGCCATGGCAATGGAGACATCCATCTGTGCCTTGATCATTCACATGTGCATCCATTGCTTAATGTCCAGTTTCACATTTAGTTTTGCCAATAGTTAGGAGCCAAGACATCAATAGTCACTGATCCACTGTTTCCTACTGATGTCTCCATGCTCTGTAGTAGCATCACTGCCCATTTTTTGTGCAAGTGCAGGTGACAAGAGTTAGGGCTGCCACACCTGTCCTTCCACAGCCATGACAGGGAGAAGGTTGAATACCAAAGGAACCATGGTTGTGTCATTGTATGTGGGTGGGAGCATGACCTTCACAGTTACCTTTACTGATAGTGGCACTGTACCCTAAGACTATAGCAGAGTTAGGCTGCCATCATTGCCAGGCTATAATGCTGCACTGGCATCAAGAAAGATCTGTTTCATGATGGAAGACCCCATGACCATATTCCCTGTGAAACTAGATAGATAAATATCTGTGTGTGTAGCTAGTAATATTTGAGAATCCAGGTAGTTCAATGCATTAGAGCTTTGCCTTTCAGAAGACTGATGATGATGGTTGTAGGTTTAAGTCACCTTGTCAACTGTGTATGCTAACAGCCTCAGTTAAATTGTAAAATATGTTTGCTGCTCCATAACTTGTGGTACCAGAAAAATTATCATAATAAAAATATGCATCAGATTCATTAGTGTGATAGTTTGGTCAGAGGATTAAAGCTATGAGGTGTTAACAAGCTACTTATTGTGATGCACAGTTTGATTACTTCAGCCTTCATTTGCCCACTGTGTGACCTTGAGCAAGTCACTTAAACAGGTAGTGTTCTGGAGTAATTGGGAATTTGATATGGGCTCCTTAATGGTCTCCTTGACTGTATATCTAGTAATCTGTGAACCCAGTGCTTCAACAAGAGTACAGGAAACAGCTGGATCACTGATATGCTTGTGGGAGAGATATTGTACTATGTAATAGAAGCTCATGGCTCTGATATACCAGATATATAAGAAAATACCAACCTGTTCCATCCCTGACAAAAGACATGTGATGTGTAACCAGTTCATTCCTCATATATATGTCTCCACTAGGTATCAAAGTCCTTTCATTGACATCAGACAGGAACACCAGGAATACCTATGTGTTAATAAGGGTGATTTGAGATGGCGAACCCATGTATGACCACGATCTCACACTTAATGGCCTGGGTATTTGTGCAGCCACACAATATTAAGTTGATGACCTTCTGACACATTTGCTATGCCGATCTGTTGATACAGTTTGCAGCATTGACATCTGCAGCCAGTTATAGTTACATATATTCCCGGAAGGCCAGGCTTGTCTTGTCAATGTTCAGAATAATCCACTATCCGTTCTTACATAGCTTATGCAGTAACACCTCTGTCTCTACCTTGAAGAATGTTACAAGTCAGTTATGCTATTTTAGTACCATTGATATTCCTGTACAGGTAGACATACAGCTATGGTCTACACCTTGAGCACATACTGCAACAACTGTTGCACTTGCTATACAACACTATCACAGGTCATGTCCCCACAGAGAAAACTGTGTTGTAACATGTGCCTTTTCATCCACCTAGAATGGCCCATAGCCAACAAAGTTAACACTTACATGTGCCCTAACTACACATCTACACCTGTAATAGCATGCCTGCTTCCCCACCAAACTCTATCCGCTGTGCTGACAAATAAACTACAGTAGCAGATTGTGTTAGTCCAGTACAAACATGTCTGTTTTGATAAACATGTAGGTAATTCATCTCTCACTCACTCTTGACTGTAAAACTGCTGGACTACTAATGTTTGGGCCTGTGCTCTCTGAGCTCTCACTCCCCATTTCAATACCCTGCGCATCCCATCCACCTGTTTGCAAGTTGCTGTGGGGCAAACCTCCCAAATAAAAAAAAAAACTGTAAACATACCCACTCACCATTCCCACCTGTCACTGACCTGTGTATCCTACAATAGCAGATGCAGACCACTTTAGAGATTGTAGACCTCTGAAGTGTGTCCTTCATGCTCTCTGTTGCTATGCTTGTAAACATTCTATACAATAAGGATCATGATAGCCCATACACAATGGTGTCCCATGAAGCAATATTTTATGCCTGGGTAGATCTTTGACATTGACATGGTTGCATGCATTTTGCAATTTGCTCCATAGCATGTTGGTGTGAAATGGCATGCCAATGTCATGATCTGTAGTGCTCTGGCATGCTAGTTTACATTAATATGTATCTTATGTGGCAAATGAGCATCTGATCCTTCTGTTTCATAAATGTCCTTTGCAGTAATGTCACTCTGCTGTGGTATTAGGCTATATTGCAATGCCATGCTGCCTGTTCATGCTTGTCATGCAATTTCTGGACTGTATGTTAACATACATTTGTGTTACCAATTTCCTCCTGGTATTGACCTAGTGAATGGTATAGTTTTGGCTTTTTGAAGGGGTGTCATTGATAAGGCTGTGACATGTTGGAGGACCAATCAAACTATTTTCTTCTCCTCCTCCTGCATCTGCACTACCTGCTGAGGATCTCTTATGATACCCCTAGTACAGTGTTGATGACTGACACTGCCTTGCAAGGGTGTTAGTGATGCCAAGGGCATCACTTGCTCTGCTGAGCTGTATAGTCATTAGTACAGTGACATAAAAAGATGCCACTCTTACCTTCCCTGTCAGTAGGAGAAGAAGTTAACAAGAAGGAACAAGAATTCTACAAATAGCCATACCTATTTCATGCTTTGACAGATGTAGCTATTGTTTTACAGCTCTTGCATTAACTGATGTTCATCAGTATGTTTTTGCTTCTTTTTTCCATCTTTTTCTATTTTTCAGCACCTAATGAGATAGAGGGTAATTAGATGATATGCCAGATGAGGTATGAACACTTGTCCAAGCATCTTGTTATTTAGATATTATTAGTGTTATATGTGCATATATGTTTCACCTCTGACTTCACTACCTATACTTGCAATGCTGCCAGTTACAGTCACCACTTTTTACAGCTGTGCTTTTCTTTATATGTCATGTATCTTGCAACTAGAATTGGAATGGTGCTGCTGTCCATTCTACTGCCAGATTTTCCTAACAGTGACTGAGAAATGCAGACTGAAATGACAGAAGACGTGGCAGTGCCATCAAATTCGACATGTCCATTTCCATATAACTGAGGCTGGCCTTGTTCAGTGACACTTCCCTATCCTTCCACTATGTTATTAATGCCAGATGGTCTTATCAGGCTTGCATGTCTTATTGTCATACAACCCATTCCATTACCCATGCCTTTGTCCATTACACATTCCATACCAGGTGCATGCAAATGCTGGGCTATCAGGTACTACTGTGCATTGGTCAATATGGGTCTGGGTGCATTGTTATCATTTTGATGTCCTGTGTGTATTCATGTTGATATCTTGCATGAGGTATATCTATCTGATGTATACCACCTGATCATATCCTCCTCAGTGTTGTGCTCTTCATTTTTCAAAGGGGTTGTTTATGCCTAACTTTGATACCCCATGCAATCATACTGTTTGCTACTTATGTGCCACTCTATTATTCTTATCTATAGCTATATAAATATCTATATCTATATCTAAATCTATCTATAAAAAGACATATAGATATAGAGGTGACTGTTATCGTCCATCAAAACACACCATAAAGTGCAGTAGTTCTATACATATATGAGTCAGGCTTATACAAAGTTTGTGTTTTGCTATTGCATAGCTAACTACATTTACCCCTCCAGTGTCCATACTGCCAGCAATTATAGCAGATCCTATAAACATCTTCTTTTTCCTTTTTTCCCTCTTTATTTCTTATCAATTTTTGTTCCATTTATTATCTTATTTTATGCAGTGCTGGTCACAGATCAGGATGTGGTGTGGCAGCAGCCACTGCACCATGCACCTGACTCACTCTCACCTGCTGCACCCTAAGCAGTTGTTAGATTTGTCTCTTGTCAGAATTAAGAAGCTCATTCTCTTTTAGTGGGGTAACCTGGAAGGCTCACTGGTATCCTCTAATGCTGTTTCTCCAGTAGGACATGACGGCTGTCATTCATAGAGCAGCACAGTGTTTCCTGCTGGGTCAACCAGCAGGTGGTTGAAGGCCTAATGTCAGGTTTCATGGACATTGCTGGACACATGCATTAGTGACCTACAGCATGCTCATGTAATTTACAGAGTCACACAGCCACAACCACATGTGGTTGGGCCTAACCAAGGAGGCAGTCCTCATCCCAACTTTTCACCATCATTGTGTACCCTCTTCATATGTGTCACTTCTCACCCCATATTGCTGCCTAATCATTCCCACTACAAACTGCATTTTCTGTCTGTACGTTTACTTTGTGGTCTTCCCCCATTTGTGTCACCACCTTTCTGTCGTTCATTGTCTGTCTTTTGTGTTTGTTCATCTGCCCCTACTACCATTCCTGTATCCTCCTTCTGATGCACTCTTTTCTTCTTTTACATATTCCCTCCATACTTCTTGAAAAAATAAAAACTATATACCAGTCCTACAATAAAAATAAAAACCAACCCTGTTCCTCCCAACACCACTCTTCCTTTGTTCTTACTTCTGCATGCTCTTCTGCTTGTTCTTTTCCCTTTCTGCCTGTCCTGTGCACCTATTTCCTCCATATTTTAAGTGAAAACAAAAGTAAGGACTTTGCATGTCATTGGACATGTGAACATACATCATCGTGAGTGCACATCATGCATACTACTAGGCCCAGCTGGTCATGTGATATGCTGTAGTGCCTCATGTGTATTTGTGCAGCTCATTCTCCTTTTCTTAGTCTGTTGTCTACTTATTCCATCCTAGCAATGTAGTGTTGCTCTTGCTATATATTTACTCAACGCCAAGCCACATTAGTGCAAGTTTCACTGCAGTGTGTTTCACTATACCATGCTACTATGATTTTTTTGAATCCCAGACATTGTTTTTAACTACCATAATATATAATATTGTCTTACCTGATATTTCAAAGTGTTAACTTTGAAAGATGATGTTTTTTCAATGTTCCCTAACCTCTTATTTTCTTTTTATGTTATTTTCTTTGTTTTCACTTGAACTCAGCCTGGTTTCTCTATTTTTTTCTTGTGCTCACCCTGCCCCAGTAGTACCTTTCTCATTTATTATTTTTCTTCTTCATCACATTTTGTTCTGCCATCTGACACAGCCAGTAATACTTAATATATATTTTCCACTCAACTTCTTCTCTGTAAGTGTTTTCTTAGAAGATGCCGTCCCCTTTATACCACCACTTTTATTCTATTCATTATGTGCAGTATTTATGTATTCTGCCTCATCTTTATTTGACCTGCTACCATCTTGCTACCATCCTTCTTAAAATTTTCTAAAACACTGTCATTCTCATATTCATTTTATATTTATTTTTACTTCATTTTTAAAATCATTGTTTATCTAAGTTGCATTGCAATCAAACCAAAAGTGTTCTTTTCTCTTGCACTAAGGTCTCTCTGAAATGTAATTATTTTTGTGTGATCCATATATCTCATACCTTCGCATTTTGCAATGAAACTTATCAACTGTCTCTGATTTTGCAGAATGTCCATGATTTTGCCTCGTGGTTTTTCTTCTGTACCTTATAACATTTTTGATGTTCTGGCAAATCACTAAGAATTATTAAGTCAATAATGTCAGACATTAGAGTTTCTTGCTTTTTATTGTTCATAAAATGCATGTTGATGCAAAATGTATTGTACTTGTAAGCTTTTAAATTAAGTTGATTAATATTTAAAAAATTGTCCCCACTGCCATTATTTTTGGTTTCGTCTCACATTCTTGTAAATACAAAGATAATAATTATTTTTGTAATATTTAACAGTCTAGTTTCATTGCCTAATTCACACTTTTGGTTAACCTTGGTAAATAGTTTTTTGACTTTAGACAAGCAATATAATAACTAACATTGCATTATTTTAAGACAAGGTGCAATGACTTTTCAGCTTATCAGAACTCATTATTGTCTTTATTTTTCAACTAAATAAATATTTTCACATTTATATTTTAGCACTTTCAGTAGTACATGTAGAATAGAAGGTACTACCCGTGGAAAAAAAAGAAAGAAGAAGAAGAAGAAGAAGTAGTACATGTAGAATAAAATCTTAATAAAATTATTCTTCTAAAGTTAATTACCAGTAACTGAATTATATAGTTTGCTCAAGGATCCTGTTGGGAATCCTTACTTGCCGCAAATAGCACTGATTCTGTCTTAAAAAAAAACATCATGATGTGGCTCCTACCCTAGATGAATAACCACATGAATCTATGGGGCTGGCACTTCTAATGTCACATCTATGTCCAAAAACTGTTTCAGCCTGATAAATCCAAAACAAAAAAATATATATGAAACTGTTAACTGCAGCATAGGGCAGAAGTTCAGATCTAACCTCGCTTGTTTCATTTCCTAGCAACATGGTGAGAAGCATCATGACCTTCATACAGTGATGCATTGCTAACACCATCAACATTTGACTCAGCAGACTCCTCTGCATCCAGCTGATTAGTCCTCAGTTTACTTCCTTGTTATCCCTTGGTAAGGTTGCAGCTGACCTGCCTTCCCAAATCTTTAATCATAACCGAGCACATGGCAAACTGCATGCAGAAGCTTAGTATTACATTCACAGCTATGATCAGTGCTATCCTTTAACAACCCTGTGATATTGTAGGTATCCTCAGTAATGCTGCCATCCATCATCTCCTTCTTTTCCCAGCACGCATTGCACTGCACAGG
This sequence comes from Protopterus annectens, assembly GCF_019279795.1. NCBI lineage: Eukaryota > Metazoa > Chordata > Ceratodontiformes > Protopteridae > Protopterus > Protopterus annectens. Next base: position 763,902,209 of record NC_056730.1, read on the forward strand.
AAAATAATTTCCCCAGTTCCCTTGCTAAAATTTCTCATTGTGAGTAGGAATACCACCTCTGATCTCCCAAGAAAATAGGAAACAGACTAATTGAGTCTAGTCTGGACAACAGAACATAAGTAAAATAAGTGCACTGGTAGCATACAGGGATAAAACCCTGACTGTAACCTGATGGCAGGGGTTTGATTGGTGTCAAGTGCTTGATGAAATAACAGGAAGAATGGGCATGCTTATTTTGGGGAAATGGAGTCTGGCTTGGGAATGCCTATTTTGGGGGAATGGAGTCTGGCTCATGCCACTACAACTGAAGCAACCACTGCTGAATGGGATTGCATGTGGTTAAGTAGGTGAGGGCTGATGCAGAGGAGGGATGGGCATGGTCACCCAAACCAGATAGGTTAGCCTTGGCCAACTGTACAATGGAGTGCACATGCACCACAAGAGGGTTATAGGTGGTCCCTACAGTAATGTAGGTGCTTCCATCACAACCAAAGGGGAGAGTTGTGGCCTACATGCAAAAGTATCTCTCATTGCTGGGATGCCAATGAGAGCACCTATCTCCCCAATGTGTGTCTGAATGATGGCCCTCCAAATGGGCTTCACCATAGGATACCAGAAGAGATTTCCTTAACACTAGGAAATGATTGGACTCGAGTCTGATAAGAGGGATCTCAATGCTTAACACTCAGGGTAAACAGACTTAGAAAAAATAAAGTCTTCTTCTTTTTCTTTCGGCTGTTCCCATTAGGAGTCACCACAGTGGATCATCTGTTTCCATTTCTTCCTGTCCTCTGCATCTTGCTCTGTCACACCAACCACCTGCATGTCCTCTTTCACCACATCCATAAACCTTATCATAGGCCTTCCTCTTTTCCTCTTACCTGGTAGCTTCATCCATAGCATTTTTTTCCCAATATACCCAGCATCCCTCCTCCGCACATGTCCAAGCCAATGCCATCTCGCCTCTCTGGCTTTGTCTCCAAACTGTCCAACCTGGGTTGACTCTCTGAAATACTTATTCCTAATCCTGTCTACCCTCGTCACACCCATTGCAATTATTAACATCTTTAACTCTGCCACATCCAGCTCTGACTCCTGCCTTTTTGTCAATGCCACTGTCTCCAACCCATATAACATAGCTGGTCTCACTACCCTCTTGTAGTCCTTCTCTTTCACTCTTACTGGTACTCATCTGTCACAAATCACTCCTGACACTCTTCTCCACCCACACAACCCTGCCTGTACTCTCTTCTTCGCCTCTCTTCCACACTTACCATTACTCTGAACTGTTGATCCCAAGTATTTAAACTCATCCACCTTTGCCAACTCTACTCCCTCCATCCTCACCATTCCTCTATCCTCCCTCTCATTCACACACATATATTCTGTCTTAGTCCTGCTGACCTTCATTCCTCTCCTCTCTAGAGCATATCTCCACCTCTCCAGGGTCTCCTCAGCCTGTTCCCTACTCTCACTACATATCACAATGTCATCTGCAAACATTGTAGTCCACAGGGACTCCTGTCTGATCTCGTCTGTCAACCTGTCCATCACCACTGCAAATAAGAAAGGGCTCAGAGCTGATCCTTGATGTAATCTCACCTCCACCTTAATTGCATCTGTCATTCCCATTGCAGATCTCACCACTGTCAAATTACCCTTGTACATATCCTGTACCACTCTTACATACTTCTCTGCCACTCCCGACTTCATCATACAATACCACAACTCCTCTCTAGGTACCCTGTCATATGCTTTCTCTAAGTCCACAAAGACACAATGCTGACCTTCTCTGTACATCTCCATCAACACTCTCAGAGCAAACATTGCATCTGTAGTGCTCTTTCCTGGCATGAAACCATACTGCTGATCACTAATCATCACCTCCCTTATTAACCTATCTTCTACTACTCTTTCCCATAACTTCATGCTGTGATTGATCAGTTTAATCCCTCTGTAGCTACTACAATTCTGCACATCACCCTTATTCTTAAAAATTGGTACCAAAACACATTTTCTCCACTGCTCAGGTATCCTCTTACTTTCCAAGATTTTATTAAACAATCGGGTTAAAAATTCCACTGCCATTTCTCCTAAACACCTCCAAGCTTCTACAGGTATGTCATCTGGACCAACAGCTTTTCCATTCTTCATCCTTTTCATAGCAATCCTTACTTCCTCCTTGCTAATCTGTTGCACTTCCTGATTCACTATCCCCACATCATCCAACCTTCTCTCCCTATCATTCTCTTCATTCATCAACCCCTCAAAATACTCTTCCTATCTGCTCAACACACTCTCCTCGCTTGTGAGTATGTTTCTCTCATTATCCTTTATCACTCTTACCTGCTGCACATCTTTACTAGCTCAGTCCCTCTGTCTAGCCAACAGGTCCTTTTCTCCCTCCTTAGTGTCCAACCTTTCATACAACTCTTCATACGCCTTATCCTTAGCCTTTGCCACCTCTCTCTTTGCCATACACCTCATCTCCTTATACTCCTGTCTACTTTCTTCATCTATCTGACAATCCCACTTCTTCTTTGCCAACTTCTTTCTCTGTACACTCTCCTGTACATCTTCATTCCACCACCATGTCTCTTTGTCCTCCTTCCTCTGTACAGATGTCACACCAAGCACCTTTCTAGCAGCCTCCCTTACTAGCTCTGGTGTAGTTACCCGGCTGTTCGGTAACTCTTCACTGCCACCCAGTGTCTGTCTTAACTCTTCTCTGAACTCCACCTCACAATCAGCCTTTTTCAATTTCCACCATTTGATCCTTGGTGCTGCCCTCACACTCCTCCTCTTCTTCTTGATCACCAATGTCATTCTACAGACCACCATTCTATGCTGCCTAACTAAACTTCCCCCTGTCATCACTTTACAGTCTCCAATCTCCTTCAAACTGGCCCTCCTGCATAGGATATAATCCATCTGTGTGCATCTCCTTTCACTCTTGTATGTCACCCTATTCTCCTCCCTGTTGGTTAAAATATGTATTTACCACAATCATGTCCATCCTTTTTGCAAAATCCACTACCATCTGACCTTCTGCATTCCTTTCCTTAACACCATACCTACCCATAACTTCCTCACCCCCTCTGTTCCCTTCACCAACATGCCCATTGAAATCTGCTCCAATCACCACTCTCTCACCCTTGGGTACAGTTATCACCACTTCATTCAACTCAGTCCAAAATTTTTCTTTCTCATCCATCACACACTCAACTCGCGGAGCATATACACTAACAACATTCATCATTACACCATCAATTTCCAGCTTCATAAACATCACTCTATCTGACAGTCTTTTCACCTCCAAAACACTCTTGGCATAGTATTCCTTCAGGATAACCCCTACCCCATTTCTCCTCCCATCCACACCATGATAGAACAATTTGAACCCACCTCCAATACACCTGGCCTTACTTCCCTTCAACCTGGTCTCTTGCACACACACAATATATCAACCTTCCTTCTCTCCATCATATCAGCCAGCTCTCTCCCTATACCAGTCATACTGCCAACATTCAAAGTTCCTACCCTCACTACCACACTCCTAACCTTTCTCCTGTCTTCCTGCATTCAGGCATGCCTTCCCCCTCTTCTTCTCCTTCTCCTCGTTCGGCCAACAGTAGCCCAATTTCCGCCAGCACCTTGTTGGCCAACAGTACTGGTGGTGGTCATTGTTAACCCAGGCCTCGACCGATCCAGTATGTAAATCTGTATTGTTTTCTGCATATCTCATTTGGCAAATGTTTTACGCTGGATTCCCTTCCTGATGCAATCCTCCCCATTTATCCGGCCTTGGGACCGGCACAAAGAAATGCACTGGCTTGTGCATCCCAAGTGGCTGGGTTACTTAGAAAAAATAAAGTAAAATAAAACAATCTCAGTGTTGCTAAAATGTTTGTCTGTAAATTCTAGCTAGTTTACTTCTAGAGTACTTAATTTGCTGTATGAAAAATTCACTGTAATTTCTAAACAAGACCTGTCTTATAAATTGTGAAGCAAGATGAAACACAAAAGGGAATACTATAGATGTAGTCCTTAACCTTGACTATGGTTTGCATTATTTTATAACTATAGGGTATATTTCTTCAGAAAAAAATTAACACAAATGATTTGCTTTATGAATCTGCAGTCATCCTTGTTATGTAAAAACTCCTCTTACTTGCAAAGAACAATGAAAATCCATGGTTCACATAGAACATGCAGCTGCATTCACATTTTTTCTACAGGTGAAAGGACTCCACTATATTCTTCATCAAACACTGATTCTTATCAATTTTACAGTTTTTTCTTTTAATTGAAGGAGTACTTTCAAAAAGAAAGATTACAGGTCATAACAAATTGCTTCAAATCATATACTGAAGAAAATCACATTCACTTTTCTATTTCATTGTCATGTTTGATATTAGACCACTCTGAATAACAGTTAGCTCAGACTAAAAGATGCATTTTTCACCTCTGAACCAATACTCTTTTTTTCACTGTTGAAAAATGATGAAATAAATGGCTTAGATGACAACGAAGAGTGTCAAAAGTTATTATCAAAAATACTTTTAGCTGAAAGTAAACTTACTCAAACTCGATGCAGTTTTCTTTGTTAAAGTTAAGAATATTTTGTGCAGACTATTTTATTAAGTATTTACATAGTTGGTGTTCAAAAAAAGATGATATTTCAAAGTGCTATTTATCCTCTGCCTTTAGGAAGCTGTAGTTCAGAATAATATATACACTAAAAAGACTTACCCTGGAATTCAGAAGCATTTTTCACATTGAGTTAAGCAAGTTTGCACAGCAAGTGGTTACAAGCAGGATGGGGCCAATTTAGAGACACGATAAGTGTGAGTGGGGAAACATAAGAAATCTTACGGCATGGAGAGTAAACAGATGGCAGTATAACAATATGGTAGTGAGCAACATTATTAATCAGATCTCTGGGGATGGAAAATGAGGGCAACAGTATGGCAGAGCAATTCAACAGGGCTAGCCACTCAATGATGTAAAATATATTGCTCTAAGTTAGTCGATCATGTTGACCAATGCCGCCAGTGGGCATAGGTATTTGCCAGAGAAAAAGTGGGTTGCTGATCTGGCCTACTCTGACCTACACCAGGGACCCATGCTAATGGTGGGAGGAATATTTGTTCCCCTATTGGCCAATGTGTGTGCTTGCCATAAAACCCAGCAGCCCTGGGTTAATAACTACTGGCCAAGCAGTATGCGGTTGCTCAGCTTGGATTACCCGGGATAGCTCTGTTGAGCAAAAGCTAGATATAAAACCAGAAAACCTTCCAAACATGAATTAAGAATTGCTGCAATCAATTTAGGACCACTGACAGGATGGAACTTGGAAGTAGGTGACATGATGGTAAGGAGGAGGCTGGATATCCTATGTTTCAAAGTATCCAGGAGACAAGATGGATGGTATGTGCAGCACAGCCACTTGGCTTGGGATCCAGAGTCTACAATTCAAGTGGTGGATAGACTAGAAATGATGTGGGAAATGTGGTGAGGGACAGGTTCCAGAAGGCAGTGAGGGATATCACTGCATCACTGTCTTCTGGATGCAGTATGGGATGCCATCAGAATTAGTGAGAGACTCATTATAATCAGACTGCAGTGAAAGAAAAGTGTAATAGTCATAATCTCAGTCTATGCCTCACAGCAGGGTTGTGATAGTGAGGAAAATAATGCATTCAGACAGCTGTTGCTGGATCTACTAGATAAAGCAGGGCAACATGAATTGGCATTGATAATGGGTGACGTGATGCAAATATAAGGACAGACAGAACACAATACAAGGATTTCCTGGGGCCACATGGGTGGGTGAACAGGAATAAAAAAAGAAAAGGCCACTCTAGACGTCTGTCTGGCAAATGACTCGATAGTAGCCAACACATGGTTCATTAAAAGAAAGAAAGTTACAAGATGACATACAAGAGTGGCCATCATGCAACACAGGTAGACTTCCTCCTAGCAAAGAAAGGGCCATGGGGTAGAATCAGCTATTGCAAAGTCATCCACAGTGAAACAGTCGTCCCACACCATAAACTACTAGTGGCCACAATCAGCTGCAAGCAGTGGTCAGAGAAGGGTCTAAGGTCAACAGAGACCAGGATTGAAGATATGGAATTTCACTGGTGAGAAAGCACAGCAATTCAAGGAATTATTCAGTGCTGGAGCACCTCAAGTAGAAGAGGAAATAGGTGGATTTGAAGAAGAATGGCAGCTCCCCAAAACAGCATATGTGCGAGCTACAGAACAGATATGAAGATGAGCCAAGTATGAAAATAAGATACTTAAGGAAAGCTGGTTGTGGAATGCAGAAGTCCAGGAAGTCATCAAAAGAAAAAAGGCATACAGGAAAAAGTGGGAGATAGAAAAGATGGATGAGGCCAGGAAGAAATATGGTTAGTTAACAAACAAGCTAAGAAAGGTGTAGCAATAGCAAAGAGCAAGGCATCAGAGGCACTCTTCTAGCTTCTGGAAAGTAAGTCAGTAGATGGCACAAAGAAACTATATTAGTTTGCAAGGTAAAGACAGAAAGATAAAGAAGATAGTCAGGCACCCTTCATAAGGGATACCTGCAACAAACTGCTTGCCAGTCCACAGGACATCAAAGACAGAGGGAAGGAGTGCTTCCAGCAGTTTATGAATGAAGAAAATCCCACAGAAGCTGTACTGCTCCAGACACAGCCTACAATGAGAGAAGAGGAGCCCACCTTAGAGGAAGTAAGAGCAGCACTAATGAAAATGAAATCAGGGAAAGCAGCAGGGTCAGATGAGGACACAGTAGATACAATAAAGATGTTAAGTGAGATAGGGGAGAAATGGCTCCTGAAGCCACTCATAGCAGTGTGGATAGAAAGGCATATCCCAGATGACTGTAGAATAAGCATACTAGTGTCAGTGTTCAAAAACAAAGGGAACATTCACAACTGTGGGCAATACATAGGTATTGAACTCCTGTCACACAGCATAAAATATCTGGAGACGGTGATGGATAAACCTATACACAGAGTAGTAGAAAGTAAATTGGGGTATGAGCAGTTCAGATTCAGATCAGGATGTAGCACAACTGACCTGATGGTTGCAGGGAGACAAATAGTTGCGAAAAAGCTAGAGCTGAGGAAAGAGTCCAACTGGGCATTCCTAGACTTGGAAAAAGCATATGATTAGGTATCAAGATATCTGATTTGAGCAGTTCTGCAGTAGTTCAAAGTCTCAAAAACATTGATAGAATTAGTGCAGGCTATGTACAAGGACCCAATGACTCAAGTGTGAACAGTGTTCAATCTCACAAATAGGATTCCTAGTGGGAGTGGGTGTGCACCAGGATTCAGCTTTGAGCACACTGCTGTTCATACTAGTGATGGACTACATTAGCAAACAAGTTGCAAGGGCAGATCAAGAAAGTTGCTGTATGCGGATGATGTGGCATTACAGGCAGACTCTGAGAAAGAACATCATCAAAGGATATGGGCATGGAATGCAAAAGTGAAAGCACATGGAATGAAACTGAATACAGATAAGACAGTTGTAATGGCAACAAATGTGCAAGATCAGAAGAAGTTGAGAATTGAAATAGAAGGGAAAACAGTAGAACAGGTTAACAGCTTCAAGCAACTGTGAGTGGTAGTTGAGGAGAAGGGATGTCTGAATGAGGTTGTCAAAGCAAGAATCAGAAGGTCTGCAGCCAACTGGCACAGAATGTCAGCTATGGTATATGACAGAAGAATGCCAAAGAGCTGAAAATTAAGGTGTACAAACAGTGTTGAGACCAGTACTACTGTATGGTACAGAAATGTAGGCAGTAAAACCATAGCAGTTGAGGAAGCTAGAGCTGATGGACATTAAGTTCCTGAGATGGGTGGTAGGATGCTCACTGTATGTGAGATGAATAAATGAAGACATTTATAGCTGAAGCCAGAGACGTTCCAATTACAGAAAAGGTCAAAGAGAACAGACTACAGTGGTTCAGTCAAATGTGCAGAAAAGCAGAAGACAATCTGGTGAGAAAATTTGGGATAGATAGGAAGAAGGTAAAAGAAAATGAAGACATCCAGCAAAGGGGTGGGTGGACTGTGTAAGAGAAGGCTGGCATGAGTATTGAAGAAGACAGGAGAGTGGCTGTAAATACAGCCTGGAATAGTTAACACAACATCCTGGCCCATGTAGAAAATGTGAAAAATGGGGTTGATGATGATGGTGATATATATGTCTGTATATATATTTATATATGTGTGTGCGTGTGTGCGTGTGTGCGTGTGTGTGAGTGTATGTGTGTGTATATATATATATATATATATATATATATATATATATATATATATATATATATATATATATATATATATATATATATATATATATATATATATATATATCATTATAATGCAATGACAGCCAGTAGCTCCAGGGTTAAGGACTGCAGAAAAATTCTGGGGTTGCAAGAGTCAAACTGAAAAATAACATGTACGAGGTAGCTATCAAGCTAGGTATGCAACAGGCTTTACTCTTTTTGTTAGTCACAGAGTTGTACATTGTTACATTTAGCTAGGTTGTGTCATCCATCTGCACTTAGCATATCATGACCTTCATGATACTAAGATTGTGGACTTATGCTATGTGAATAAAAGCAGCACGCAGGAGCTTGTTGAGATGAGTCAACCTTATATAAAGACCTCTGTGATTCCTGGAGTACCTATCCCTGTTGCTACCAAGATATGTACGACTTTGAGAATACTAAATACTGTGTCCTTTCCATGACCAACAAGGGATACAATAGGAGTATTTCAGACATCGACCTAAGAGTACTCATTTAGCACCCAGTGTTGGTCCAGTCTGCAGAATGGCATCCCGGTCCCTCATTTATTCACTCAAAGTGCAACAAAAAAAAAAAAAAGGAAAAAAAGGTCCTGTCCCTTAGTCTGGCATTCCAAGATAGATGACTACCTCTTCTGCTAACCATTTGCAGCAAACAGCTTACCATACACAAAGCAATGAAGCTCTCAGGAAAATTTCCATACAAAAAGATTGCAGGAATGGAACGATCCAATTTTGCCCTCCAACACCCTGCACCTTGGATGTCTGCTCCTTATGCCCTACCCTTGCTATACTTCTGTTACGGCATGTGGGAGAACATATGAAATCACTATGTACCATAAAGGAAAAAGCCATCACCATGCAAGCTTTTTATGACATACTGCATTTCCTTGAGATATTAGAGGTCATAGACTGCATCCACATTGCAATAAAGGCCCCACTCCATGAAAAGGAAAGAAGGTATATCAACCATAAGAGCTTTCTCACTATGAAATGTCAGATGGTATATAATGCACAATGTATAACACATAATGTATCTGTAAGCCACCCAGGAAATAAGTAAACCAACCCGGCAATGCAGGACCCGAAATCCAACAGCAGTATAGTCCACAAGCTTGTATAAATTAGTGGTAGCCAAATAATTTGAAGAAGTAACGATCTTTATTGAAACCAACAGTAAACCAAGCGCTTTCGCCCGAAAACTATCGGGCTTTTTCAAGGATCAGTATATAGACATTGCTAAAAACATCTTTAAATAGTCTAATTCATGTCACATGATGAGACTAATTAACTTGTAATTATATCCTGCAGTCGTAAAAAAACAATAGACTAAAGTTTAAAACCAGGATATATGTGTAAATGACTTATAAAAACCTTCATTCAAATTGAAATAAGTTAATACTAAAAACTACCTAACTATAAAGTTAGTGTTTAAAGATCATATAAAACTTTAAATATAATCATCCTATTATAACAAATGGGTTCGAAGTTCCTATGAAAACATGTTGCTAATGACTTATGCTGACTAGCATGTGTATCCCTTCAAGGTTCTGATCAAACTAATAGAAAGGAGTCCTATTTTCAAAAACAACAGTGTCATAAATTGAATGAATATTAAATTCATCGTATTAGAGCAAGTATCACAAGACACCAGAGGAGGTAGCTGGGAAACAATGTTAGAATATTGTGAATTATATTGGCAATTGAAATTGAATTCTAACAAGTTTCCCGGTTTGAACGATGGTATTAATATTATGAGTGTTTTAAAATTAAGAAAAGCTCATCTTTAACAAAAACATTATTATTATTATTATTATTAACATTATTTATATATTATATAGTATATAGTATATAATATATTTCTATATATTTTTATATCTCTATATTTTCATATATTTAATGTTATGGTATCACAGGAATTTTACATACATTTTATCCCTTACACCTCTTTTACCAGTACTTGTACTTGTTCGTTTGCTTGTACGCTTTTTGTTTTTTATTATTTTTTTGCATTGGCATTTATGACACTCTGTTGTTTTTGAAAATAGGACTCCTTTCTATTGGTTTGATCAGAACCTTGAAGGGATACACATGCTAGTCAGCATAAGTCATTAGCAACATTTTTTCATAGGAACTTCGAACCCATTTGTTATAATAGGATGATTATATTTAAAGTTTTATATGATCTTTAAACTAACTTTATAGTTAGGTAGTTTTTAGTATTAACTTATTTCAATTTGAATGAAGGTTTTTATAAGTCATTTACACATATATCCTGGTTTTAAACTTTAGTCTATTGTTTTTTTACGACTGCAGGATATAATTACAAGTTAATTAGTCTCATCATGTGACATGAATTAGACTATTTAAAGATGTTTTTAGCAATGTCTATATACTGATCCTTGAAAAAGTCCGATAGTTTTCGGGCGAAAGCGCTTGGTTTACTGTTGGTTTCAATAAAGATCGTTACTTCTTCAAATTATTTGGCTACCACTAATTTATACAAGCTTGTGGACTATACTGCTGTTGGATTTCGGGTCCTGCATTGCCGGGTTGGTTTACTTATTGGTTTTTCAGGTGTGTTTTTGACTTTTGGATTTCCCACCCAGGAAATGCCTATGAATCCCACATATGATGAGCATGACACATCAGTGGTTTCCACAGGATGGTTTTATCCAGGGCAGCTTATTGGTTATACTCGATATGTCCTGGATCTATAGTTAATCATACCCATCAGGAATTTCTGGACATAGGGAGAAAATAACTATTACTATGCCCTGTAACAAAGCTGGATCATTGTTGAACATGTGTTTGGCCTTCTGAAGGCCTACTTCCCTGTCTGGTTATATCTGTGCATTTGGGGTTGCTCTGCAGTATGCCTTTGCCACATTAAGTAAGATATATTCAGTACGATTACATAACATCATTGCACATAAACATTTACAGCAGGGCAGACATAGTCAAGAGATGGAAGTTCCAGACTCATCAGTGGAGGAAGTCCCTGATAAGGAGCCTGTGGAAAAGACAGCAATAGAGGTGACTATGTCAGATGAAGGCAGGTGTACTATGCTGAGTTCGTATGCATGACTTATTGGCAGTATCTGCCCCATAACTATGGGCCAGAATAAAGTATTATACAGAAAAGAAAAAAGTGAAAAAATGATGCATGCAAAACATCATCCAGGTTATACTGCTCCATGCATAGACCACACTGTGCATCAGACATAGATTGCATTGATAACAAAGTACAGAAAGCAGGTTAAAGTTATCATTGTATGCACAACTGAGGAGGGCCACAGTGTCACATATCCTCAATTGGTAATTTTAGGTGTATGTTGGTAAGTTTGACCATAACTTTGTTTATGTGTTTCAGACCTGCAGGAGTGGATGGGAAGTCTGGTGTACATGGGCAGGAAGAGGTGTCATCTTCATTGCTATGTGTTATTGTGTGTGTGTATATGTCTGGCAGGGGGAGACTCGTGAAAGTTATTTTTGATGTGTACAGACACAGTTGCAGCACTGTCAGACAATTGGCAGTCAGGTCAAGCGCACCCATGGGATATATGTGCATAGGCCATGCATGACTACAAGCACAGGAGTGTCATTTCCTAGCAAGGTCACATGTCCATGCTGAGAGAAAGGAGGGCTAAGTGAAGACAAGTAGTTTGCGTTGCTGTGGAGCTGTTCAACATGAGCAAATTCCCCACATGGATGCCCACATCTTAAGGTATTTCCCCTCAACAGCAGATGCAGAGAGGAAATGTTTGCACTATTTGTGCTTGACCATGGCCTTCCCTTTCCATGGCAACTCTCACCACAGGAGATGGAGGTTGACTGGCCAATGGAAAATACCTACCATGATATGTGGCTATACAGAAAAATCTGCTTTGTGCAGACTCCCTGAGCCGCGATGTTTCACATGTATCACATGCACTCTCAGAGGTAATCAGTCGGACATCATGCAACATCTGCCATTTCAGCAAGACCTGGTGCATTACTGGGAAGGAGACAAACCTAGGTGGAAGGAATGTTGATAGTTGTTTTTTTGTGTAAGGCTGGAAATTAAAACATTCTTTCTAAAAGAGGGTATGTAGGCTGAATAACTCACAGAGTATGATTTCTGTCCCACTTTTTTAAACACCTTTATTAAATTACCACTTAAGACATAGGGACACGACTATGCTTTATTGAATGTTGCACCTCTTATAGGATGCACACATCCTTGCATTCCAGAGCATTTTCTGAAAAATCAGCTTAAAAACATAATATAATCAAGGTTCTTCTACTGCTGGACTTCCTAGATTAACAGTCTTAGTGCCATTTTTTTAATAAATCCTTGCCCTTTCAATTTCTGCCTATTATAAACTGGTAAGTCAGTAAGTTAGAAGTCTGACCCAAGAAAGATCTGGATGCCATAGGAAGCTATGGGTGTTAACTGGAAGTATTACAAAAAACACGATACAGTTGAATAAGTTATGTTCCCACTACAACACCTTTAGCTAAAATCCTGGGCTCTGAAGGAAATAGATAGTGATAGATGAGAATAAGTGGAAAATGCCAGCTATTCCATACCGTTAGGAAAGTGCTGGTAATCATGAATCTCAACTGTTCTGATAATCTCTCTCAGCTAGCCATAATTTAGTTGGCATTATATCATATTACAGTCCAGACAATGGAGGCTGGTTTTAGGATTACATAAATTATCTTTTAGTTCTTCCTAAAGAAGGTTACTGTGTAGGTTGTGTAGTGTAGTGGTAATTACATCTGCCTTACATGCAGGAGGTCCTGAGTTCGATCTGCAGTACATTACTCTAGTGGCTCTATTTGATAGAGGTGTTGGGTGGCATGATGCCAGGCCACTTCTATAAGCTAAGCTTGTAAAGGCTCCAGGGCCATTAGCCTAGTACACACCTATGAACCTGTTCTTCATGAAATGTGTGATTTTCTGGCAAATCATTGAGTGTTGAAGTCTCTAAATAATGATGAACATTTGAGTTTAAGACTTCATATTCTTCAGAAAATGCATGCTAATGTAAAAGTGCATTATGAAAAACCTGTACTTGATTTTGGGCCTTTGTGCCCCACCCCCATCACCTTCGGTTCTGTATGAAATTCTTGTACTAAGAGGTTGAGAACGTGGCCAAGATTTCCACACAATGCCCAGATCTTCACCACATATTTTTGATTTGTTCTTCATATAATTTGTGGTTTTCTGGCAAATCACTGTAGACTGAAAATGTCAAATAATGACAGATATTTATGTTTCAGAGTTCGTATCCCTCAGAAATTGCTTGCTAATATAAAACCTGTTATTCTGTCAATGTTCTGCATTTATATGAGTAATATTTAAACTATGTCCCTGATTTTGGGCCTTTGTCCCTCCATTATGGAAAGGCTTTGCCTAAATATCTTGTACTAAGAAATTGAGAGGTATGCTGGTGATATCCTGCCACAAGTGTTGTAGCTGGAATATAGACCAAAAGTACATATTCTACAAAACATATGAAAGGAGTGAAAGCCCACTATGGAGTCCACAGCAGAGTATTGTGGTTGTGTAGAAATTTCTGCCTGCACTGGTTCAGTATAGCTGGCTTTACATCATATTACAGTCCAGTCAATGGCGGCTGGTGTTAGGATCACATAAATTATCTTCTAGCCCCTTCTAAGTGAAAACCATAAGATTCAGCTTTCATCACCCTCTACCGGTGTTTTACAATATCATGATGGAAGAATGGATTGACCAAAAAATAATAGATGCTTAATGTTCTGGGACAGATGCTGGTGAAAGACTTATTACAATGAATCAATGGTAGTAAAAGAAAAAAATAAAGGTAAATAATGTAGCTGGTGCACAAACCCTGGTAAAATCAAAATCACATTAATAATACAGTGGCCACAGTCTGCAGATCATCAAAATATTTTATCATACATTCTGACTGCTTTGCATTTAATTAGATTGTCTCAGTGGTCTGTAGGGCAGTGTTCCATATGGTTTAATTACTTTTGTGGGTTTTCTGGTAACTTGGCCAAGCTTTTAAAGGAATACTCCTGCTGCTTATAACAGCATGACATGCATTAAACACTGATGTGCTGTCATACACATTTAGTCACATGAATGCATGCAACTTCATTGCCAAAATAACTACATCATGTACAACTAATGTTTTGTGAACTTAAAATATTAATAAAAATGAAGCAGTGGTAGGAAAAGAGGTAAAAAAGTAACTTATTTAGAACCTGATATTATGAATTATAAGTGTTAAATTAAACCCTCTAATTGCAATTAGAAAATAAATCTAACATGTACAAGGATGAATTATTTTGTTAACAGTAGAGATTCATTTTTGTTTTTGCAGAGTCTGGCCAGCTATTATGAACAACAACACAGAGCAATATAGTGTACCAGTTTATTATATTTCTTTGCTTAACATTCAAACTCTAGTGAGATATTAATATCAGAATTTGTGAATACAGTTCTTCTGTGCACAATCCAAATATTCATCTCTTGACATAAATTGTGCCATAGATTAGTTCCACAAAATAATTTGCAGCACTAATTATTATAGTAATAGTAAATGATAAGGTATAGTGAGACATTGGCTGGAATTCAATAAAGCCAAATCACCATGTCTGAATAGTGTAGTAGTTTCTGCATGGAATATGGCCGCTGAGCAATCCAGTAAACAAGGCTGGGGGCGTGCACGAGCCTGCCAACACTATTCTGACATGGATACCACTGAATAATGCTAATTACCTCATTTGCTAGTGAAAATCATGTAAATGAGGTGAATTTGTGATTCAATAAGCAGGCAAGCATCCATGTCAGAGCAGTGTCTGTTGCAGAAATGTATTCGGTTACTAACCGTGCACATTTATGCAAAAATCATGACAGCTCAAAGTAAAGCATGTATTATGATTATTAGGCATGCCAATGGCCAAAAATATGGCCATTAGCATGGAAAACAGTTTCAAAATTATGAAAATCAAAGTTTGTTTTTTTTTTGCCAATTTTGGCCGTTTAAGCTTAGCACAGTGGTGAGCAAATGAGATTGTGCAGAAAAAAAAAAATGTAAAAACACAATTCTAATTGAAATATGAATTTTCCACTATAGTGGGTAGCATGCAGAACCACAACAATGACAGGTAACAGTGGTAGCTAAGGAGATAGGCTCCAGTGTAGCGGTGTAACAAGGGATTAAGGCAGTGGAGTATGCAAATGAGCTAAATTTATTGAATAGCAAAATGGGAGACCATGTCCACCTGCACCTAACTGTGTAGGAGCTATAATGCTGTAGTGTAAGTAGGAGAAACAGCTGACATGAAAAGGGTGTGTCATGCTTGGTGTAAGCACATTGGAGCTCTGCTGCCTCTATTTGCACTCAGCTAAGCACAGCTAAGCAAGGGAGTGTGGCTGAGCTAGTTCAAGAAATGCAGAGCGTGTTCGCATCCCTGATAGGGTCCTTTCTGCTCAATATTGTTTACTATAGCTACAGAGGTTTGAGCGGCACACCAAATGGCTTAAACGTGGGGCTTAAATACAACGGAAATAATTAAAAAAAAAACAACAGGAACCAGCAGAAGTGTTTAAATTTGAGCAGCAGGTTTGTGCGGTGTGGCATGGGGCTTAGAAGTGGGGATATGGGAAGCGAAAAAAATGGGAAATAGCAGAGTAAAGGTACTCGAGTGCAAATAATATAGCTGGCATGTGGATTTAGCCAATCATACAAGCAGCATCTGCAGCACACCAATATAAACTATGCAAACACATTTCAAGTCTGTTTTTTCCCTCAAACTCTGCACCATTGGTGTACACACTCGGGATAATTTTAACTGACAAAATGTTAGGGGCTTTGATACATCAGTATGTGCTAGAGGCTGAGGGTGGTGTGGAGGATAATGCTGACAACCATCCCAGACTGAGAAGGAGGAGGAGAAGAGTGTTCAGACCCAGGCTAACCTACCAGGGGCTTCCTGATCTGGAGATACTAGAGTGCTACAGGGTGGACAGGGACTTACTTCAGCAACTCTGCGAGCTGTGCCAGCCTCATCTCAGACCCAGAGCCAACAGAAGGGAACCCACGCCAGTTGAAACCAAGGTATGTGTAGCCTAAAGATTACTAGCTACAGGTATCTTCCAAAGACCTACCGGGGACACCATTGGAGTCTCACAGGCATCTGCATCCAAGGTACTCCACCAGTTCTTGGTTATCATGCAGACACATGCTGCTGAGTACATATATTTCCCCTGCGCCCATGAGGAGAGGACCAGCAATATACATCTCTTCCACTATGTAGTAGACTACCCAGAGGTACTAGCTGCCATTGAGTGCACGCACATCCACATCAAGGCACCACCTGGTGAAGAAGGTAGAGTCTATGTCAACCGCAAGAACTATCACTCCATCAACTGCCAGGTCATGTGCAATGTCCAGGGCATTATCATGAATGTGTGTGCTGGCAGCCTTGGTCATTACCACAACTCCCATATCTGGCATGCCTCACAGCTGTACCAGGCATTTGCCAGGGGGGACATCCCATATGGCCATCTAGTGGGGGATGCTGGCTATGCACTGGAGCCATGGATGATGACACCTATCAGAAATGCACACACACACACACACACACACACACACACACACACACACACACACACACACACACACACACACACACACACACACACACACACATGCATGCACACACATGCACACACACATGGAAGTATGCCATAATGAGGCACATGCACAAACCAGGAACATTATAGAGCATGTGTTTAGATGCTCAAGGCACGGTTCAGCTGCCTCAACATATCTGGTGGAGCTCTGCAGTACTCCCCAGCTACATGTGCACACATTTTCATAGTATGTTCCATGCTACACAATATGATCCTGAGGAAAAAGCTGCTGCAGGAACATCACAGGGAAGTGCCACACAGCCCTCCACCATTGCCAAGGCCCCCACAGGCACAGGGGACTCAGAGGAGGAGCCCCATGAGCCTGCTACTGTAGGCAGATGTAGGCATGCCTAGTATGCCCAGTATGCCCAGTATGTCCAGGCCTTGGAAAAGAGGCAACACATAGCACACACACTGACACTGTAGGGACCTAGGGACTGACACCTCTCTTTGACTTGCACATACAGTAAAATGGATGCCACACACATCACACTACCTGTATCTTACCATGTATAGGCTGTTTACTGCATTCATCTGACAGAGCCAGCCCTCAAGCATAATCCTCACAACTGCCACAGGCACAAGGTAAGTCAGTCTTCTTAACAATAAATGAATGGAGTAATACGTTGTGGTAGCATAACTATGGTATCGCTGTATGTCTCCAAGGGAATGGGGTGGCCTACCAGGATAGCATCAGAGAATCCAGTAGTCCCATAGGTTACAAATCTCACTGCAGTATATGTGGGGGGCTAACAAACTGGGGGGTCATAGGTTACATGCATGGATGTAAATGTCGGGGTCCCATACTCACCCCTCAGCCTCACCCAGCAAGTCAGCCATAGAAAACCATAAAGAAATGTCTGGCAAAGGCTCACAAATGAGGACAATGATGAAATATGCCCATACAGACCTACACAGTGATATCACATCAGGTCTTGCAGTTGCAGTAAGGCTCTAAAGGGTGAGAGGTCTGAAACCCAAATGTCTGCTATTACAATCTAACCTGTGTTCTTTAGTGATATGCCTGTAGTCTCCAAGACAGGCACAATACTATTCTAAATGAAACCAAAATGTAAAGGGAACATCTGCACAGTCTGTGCAAATGTGGACAGCTGACAGGTGTGCCCCGCCACACCCATGTTCCCATAGAAATGCAGTAACAGTAATGTTTATAGGGTATAAGCAGCAGAGCACACATTCCCAGGGCTGTCCCAATCAACTTGATAACTTGTTGCATGTCCACAATATGCAGGGATCAATGAGCTATGTATATGTGTGGTTAATACTGTCAGTATGTGGACTGCACTTACTCCTGGCTGTTGTGACTTAGTGGCCTAGGTACAGTACTGTACAGGGTCCATGTTCCAAGAACTTCAGTGCCAACTATTCTGCATGTCAAATACAGCTATGGTATGAGTTGTACACACTGTCCAGATGTCAATATCTGTTACTGCAGGAAAGCTGGACAGGTCAGGGACAGGGGCCACACATATGGACGATACACAGCTCAGAGTAACCTACACAGTGCCTAGCATACCCCTCAGCTGTATAGACATTTTGTAGAATGTCAGGAGGTTTGCATCATATTTATGGTTTCTTTATCATGAAATCGTGGTTGTCTGGCAAATCATTGGTAAACCACAAAAGACTAAATTAAGAAAATAATGACAGATTGTAGTTCCAGACTTCATACCCTTTAGGAAAATGCATGCTAATGCAAAACCTGTTATTGTATCACCTTTCTATGTTTGAAAGGCCAATAGTTAACAATGGTCCCTATATGCAGGGCTTTGCCCCCAGATTACTTATGGCTTTGTCCAGATGTCTGGCTCTAAATAGTCAGGAGATATGGTGCCTAGTAGGACAGCAGGTACCTGAAGGTCAATGTACTGTCAGGTCATAAAAAGCTGCCAACTTACTGTGTCAGCACTGACAACATGTCACTGGCCAACATCCATACCCCTGGAATAACAGGTTGTCACAGAAGGAGCACAAGTATGCCTTGTATATCTGTTCTGCTTGTCCTAACATTGCATTTGCCTGCCAACTCTTTGCAAAACAAGAAAGGGTCTTGTCAAAACACCAATGGCAAACAGTGGGGAAGAAGATGTCATACCCATAAGAGACAGAAAACAAATACCAAATTGGTTTCTCAACTCTCTATCTATGGCAGAACAGTATTAACACTCTGTCACCATGGGTGTGCCTTTGTCTGATTGTCATATATGGGCCTGTCCAGATGTCAGTCTGTGACAGTTTGACAGCAGGGCTGACATGTATCCTCATAATAACATATAGCAACACAAACTGTTTGAGGGCCACAACAAATGTAGTGGTGCAATGATGGGCAACCTGCTAAATAGGTACACTCAGAGGTGTGAAGTCAACAACCTTGTGTGTGATGTTATGGCATTTACCCTGCTCACATCAGAATTACAAATGCATAACAGCAGCCACTGTGGGCAAAGACTGTGACTGGACTACAGAAGGGCAAAGAGGCACATATAAGGGGAAAGGGAACCACTGGCCAGACAAATGGAGAATGTGCACACCAGAACAAAATGTGCAGTAACATAGGTGACATGCAGTGTATGGAGTCAGTAAATATCACCTACAAATACACAACACACACCCATGTAAGAGGATGTCCACAAGAAAAAAAAAAACAAGCAAAGGACACCTCAGAGGCAAAAATACATGAGAACTCCACAAATCACATACCACAGACCATGCAGACTCCAAACAACAAGGTCTTGCAAACACTAAGGACTTGCCCCAAACCCCAAACACCTGCCCAAGACAGATAGGCTAACAGCACTGTCCCTCAATCCTGTTCCATACAGACTCTGCTAAGGTGACCCCTGTCTGGCATACAAACAATCCAGACCCTACCTTGATGGGACTGTTGCACACCTGGAAGTCAATGCCCACTCGATCAGCCCATAGGCACAGCATCAACCTGGTCTGTGATATCAGTACAGCTTGTTGGTATGACAGATATGTGTCCCACCCCCCCATCTGTGAAATACAATCACTGTCCACATCAAGCCAAGTGCCTCAATACCCCTAGTGATGTGGTCTCTGTTTAAGTGCATGGGAAGCACAAAATACAGGCCTGTGATTCCACCTGTGTCCCTGCTGGACACGGGCTCTGTGTGCTGACATGTCTTAACATGGGCTACACTCCCATTTGTGTGGGTTATAAAGGCTTCAGGGCCAATACCCTACTAATATCATATCAACCTATCAACCTATACATAACTGTCTGTCAGTGGTTCACCACATTACTTTGTACTGCTCTACCACTGAGATACCTGGAAGTCACACAGTGCTATGTGGAATATACTACACATATAATGGACATTTCTGCACAGTACAATGCACTCTGTACTCACACCCATTCATCAAAAACACCCTGAGAGATTATCTAGATTAGGCACACAGTTTAAACTCATAGCTGAAATTCCACTCCCACAACGTTTAGTAGCAAATAGGAATTTATATCATCAGATTTTTCAAACAAGAAATTCACCAACAGATAACACTCATAAATTCAAATGAGATAATGAATCAATGTGAAAAAATAATTAACCAAAAAGAATACTTCATAATAAATAATCTAAACTACATATATATATATACTTTACATATATATATATATATATATATATATATATATACATATTATATTAATATGGTATATTTGATTATATATATTTATATATAAATATTTTTAGAATTTATTTTGATATAATATTTATTAATTTGAATTGATTCTATCATTATATAATTTATGGACATGTACTAATAACTTTCATGACTGACTAAATGAGCATTACTATTATTACAGCTACAAATTGTGTAAATGTTGTGGTTCACACCCATTCATCTCAACCTCTGACAGTAAGACATCTGGACAAGGTCATAAATAAAAGTGTGACAAAGGCCCAATGATATGCACGTGTTGTAAATATTCATCTTACAAACTTGAGAAATTTGGTAGAATAATGGGTTTTACATTAGCAAGAATTGTCTGATGGTTATGAAGTCTGAAACACTAATGTCTGTCATTATTTTGTAATGTCAGTCTTTAGTTATTTACAACTAACTTGCCATAAAAACACAAGTTTATGTAAGCTGGGCAAAACTTCTAGACATATACCTGCACAACCTACCGAAAACTGTATATTTGAGAGGTACTGACCAGGATATGACTTTTCAGGTAAGGAGAATAACACACAAGTAGGAGATCCCCAGCCAGTATATCACCAAATTGCTGGACTGTTTACACATCATCATCAGTCAACCAGCTGTAGCCACATATCTCAAATGGCCTTTTTGG
This sequence comes from Protopterus annectens, assembly GCF_019279795.1. NCBI lineage: Eukaryota > Metazoa > Chordata > Ceratodontiformes > Protopteridae > Protopterus > Protopterus annectens. Next base: position 763,923,556 of record NC_056730.1, read on the forward strand.
GCAAGAATGTCTATAGTTGGGCTCAGAACATTGGTCTGTGCATCATACATCTTGTATTCCTCTGGAAAAGCACTGTGATGATCTGAGGATGTCTGTCACTAGGTAATGGCACAATACATTCCAGTGTCAAGCTTCAGATATGTCAGAAAATGTCCTGTAAAACAAACCCTGTATGCCTAGCAACTTCCTGTTTACTGTTGAGAGTTATGGCTGTAGCACACAAAACCCTAGACTGGAGTACAACTATCTCTGGAATGGAGTCCCACTCTTACTATAGAAGGTCATACCGGGCATGCTCCTACACTTAGAGAATCACAGTCCATGGTGGAACCCACATCAGACTATATAACTGTATTGTGCATATATGACTTTGCATACCGACAGCTATGTACATCTTAACTGTCTCTACATACACCCATCAGACAGGATTACCCTCAACTAGCTGTAGGCTGCCCGTATGTGATATATCTGCATTTGTTATGTGTGATAAACAGACATATATATGGGCAACATATAACAATATGTCAAGCATGCACACACATAGACGTGGGGAAGAGAGAGAGACAGTGAGAAAGTGAGAGAGAGACACACACACACAGAGCGAGTCATACACAGGGTACCCTGAATGGCATAGAGTGGTGCATTGTTGCAGACAGTGGCATACTGGTCATAACCAGTTGCATGTGCCAGGATGAAGGTGAGCTCCATTGTGTAATAGCACTGAGATGCAGGCTATAACATCACATCACCTGCCTGTGTGTGTGTGTGTGTGTGTGTGTGTGTGTGTGTGTGTGTGTGTGTGTGTGTGTGTGTGTGTGTGTGTGTGTATGTGTGTGGTCTGTCAGTTTAAGTATTAAGAGGCCATTCCCACTCTGTACATTTCCCATTGCCCTACTTCACAAGATTTGCTGATGTCACTCACCTGTCACTCACCTTAGAAGTACCATTAGAAATCTGCTAGCCCGGGGGGCAGAGCCAAGATGGCCAACTGATAGCAGCAGTTTTTCAGAGCTCCATGAAACTAATATAAAAAACAGGAAATAACTTATTTTATTTTAGCAAAAATACTTGGAATTGATAGATGAAAGTATAAACTATATTGTTAGCAACTTTGGTAAACTTAGGAAAGTTTTTTTCCTGTCAAATTATAAAGGAGAATATATAATTTGTGGAGATGAGCACTTCAAAGACTTTTCATTCTGACATGGCTTTAAAAAAAGAAATGCAGCTTGTGACACTTGCCCTACAAGCACTCTCACTAAAAATGGATGATTTTAAGGAGAAGTTACAAAACCTCAAGGAAAATTGTCAGAAACAAACAGATTCTCTCAAGGAACTTATACAGCAGCATCAATCCAGAATAACACACTTAGAAGCATCCCTGAATGATCTTGATGGAAGACTGAAGGAAGAAGAAAGCCAGAAAGATTTATTCATCAAACAAAACATTTGGCTTCTCAATAAAGTGGATGACCTGGAAAACAGGGAGAGAAAGTCAAATATAAGGATTTTTGGCATCCGTGAGAGAGATGAAGGAGAAGATATTTCTTTCCTGAATACCTGGATTTCAGAGATTTTAGATTTAAAGGAGGGTCTGTCCTTTGGTATTGAAAGGGCTCATAGAGCTTTAGGAAAGCCAGTGTCAACATCCTCCTCTACTTCTCCCAGATCAATAGTCATAAAGTGTCTATCTTATTTGGACAAGGAGCTGGTCCTAAAATCTGCCTGGAGGAAAAGTCTATTAAAATTTAATTAAAACCCAATTAGGTTTGATAATGACTATTCTACCAGGGTTTTGGAACAGAGGAAAAAAGCTTGGCCATTAATAGAACTGTTAAAGCAGAATAACATCAAAACTCAGCTTGTCTTTCCTGCCATAATAAAAATCCTATATCAGAATGAAATTAGATCATTTAATGCCCTAGAGGAAGCCACTGCCTTTATTAAAAACAATAACATTGTTTCCTTACCTGAAGATATGGAATGGGCATATGCATTTCTGAAGAGACTTACTGATAAATCTTCTTGGACTGATGTAAAAAAGAAAAAAACAAAAAACTGAGTCAAAGATTGCTGTTCCACTAAATCTCTCAAAGCATCTACTGCAACTGGACTTTAATTTGTTTTATACTTGCTAAATCTTCAAGTAAGGTATGTCATGACAATATTTTTCTTATTGCTTTTCTTTCTCTTTTTGCTTTTTCATTTCTATACTTTTTTTGTTCATATACAAATTAAATAACTGTTTATGCTTTTAGTATATTCATATAATATTACTGGTTTATTGAGTGATATAATTGAACAGTAAGCTATCTTTGCTTTTATGTCCTTAAGATAACATGCTTTATTTCAAATAATATATAGCCCTTTGCCCTGCTAAATGTTCATCTGAGTTATTACACAGGCATAGTCACTGCTTAGATTATTTGGTACTTTTCTGTTAAACCCTACCATGCATTTTTAGGAGCTGTACTGGTGCCTTTTGGCTTGTTTCTTCCCCCATGGCTTTGGATCGATAGTACACGTTCTATTTCCCAAACTGTTTAGTGTTATCTTCTTTCAAGTCTTGTCCCCTTTGTCGTAAATCTCTGTTGGTGATGACTCCTGCTTACAGGACACTTTATGACTATGTCACCCAGTCCCCATGGATATGACGTTTACAATCACACCTGCTTTCGTGGTAAACTGTAGGTCATCTGAAAATCAGACAGATGACATGGCTTTCAAGTAGTGTATCAAGTACTAAACCTTTGTATGACAGATTACCTTTCTGTGCAGCTGTGAGGATGACATTTTCTGAGTCTCATGATTATCATGTTATCGGTTCTATAAGTTTGTTTTGAAAATGGCTTAATAGCGAGCATGAGATTTAGGAGTAAGGAAACTTTCTATATTAGCAACTGAGTTTTATATCTGTTATTCTTAATACAAAAAAATGTGCATGCTGATGCAAAATATGCTTGTTATGTTAACTTTAGAAATTAAATAGGGTATCATAAAAAAACAGTCAATCATTGTAGCTGTTTTTCTCTTATAATTTTTGGCTATATCCCTAATTCTTGAGCAAACAAGTGGAGAGCTCTGACCTGCAGCATCTGCTTGCATTTGGTTTACTGATTTCATCTAACGACATGCAACTTGTCTATCTGGCTACCTGTCAAGTCTGTAATAAATTCTATATAGGTAAGACTGATCGACTACTTAAAGCTAGAATCAGAGAGAGTGTGTATCACATAAAGAAGAAAAGTAGTTTTAATGCTTTAGCAAAGCATATAGTAAACACAAATGAACAGCATGTTTTTAGATTTATGGTAGTAGGTAGAACTTCTATGAATCCAAGAGGGGGTGATATTAAAGCTAGAACTGAAGAGGTGGAAGCTAACTAGATTGTTAGACTAAAAGCTAGTGTAGGACATGGTCTAAATGACCATGTTCCTATGAGACCCATTTTGAATAATAGACCTTTACGTAGATAATTATATGCTTATATATTTATATCTATATTCATTTTTATATTTGTATTTATTTCCATTTCTTAGATTGATATGTATTTTTATATGGAATCTTTTATGTATTCTTATGTATGTATTTGTCATCAGTGAGCATATATTTTTAAAAGTCAAATTGTTTATGTCATGTGATTAGAATAATTGTTATAAAGGGAGTGTTTTACAAATGGTTGAGATACACCTGAAGAAGCTAGTAGTGAAAGCGCTTGTGTGCCATTAAAGCAGTGCAACTGTGGAACTTGGATCTCTGTTTTCAGTTTATAACATTCTTCAATTGCTGCAGAATTTTATTACTGTTTTGAGTTGAAGAGCTGGAGCCTTGCCTTTGCAGTCTTTTGGTTTTTACTTGTGTGTATATATATATATATATATATATATATATATATATATATATATATATATGATTTAGTATATATTAAGTGTTTTTTTAATATTTATAACTTCTGACTGTTTCAGAATATATATTGGTACCTGTGTGAACATAAAGCTGTTTACTAGCTTTTGACATAAATTGGGTCTCTCTGACAGTTATATGCTTGTATGTTTTATGGCACAAAGTTTTAAATGGTTACAAGTTATGTTTCCTGTAGAGTTTAATGTTAAAGTGCTGTTTTCTCTCTCATTGGCATTGAATGTTATTTTACTGTTTGGAATTTTCTGACAGTTAAACTTTGCATTTGTTATTGTAAATAAGCAGACTTTGTGACACAGTTAAAGTGATGTCAGGAAACTGTACTGTGTAGTGTGCTGGGCGGGAAAATGTCAGTTTGAAATCTAAGAAGTGATGCTTTTTTACTTAGCCCATGACATCATGTATTCTATCCATGCAGATCAGATAACATTACATCTAATGTGTATATGCAAGCCTAATTGTGAATGTCAAGTCTCTCATCATCATCATCTTCTTTCGGCTGTTCCTGTTAGGGGTCACCCCAGCGGATCACCTGTTTCCATTTCTTCCTGTCCTCTGCATCTTGCTCTGTCACACCAACCACCTCCATGTCCTCTCTCACCACATCCATAAACCTTATCTTAGGCCTTCCTCTTTTCCTGTCACCTGGTAGCTTCATCCTTAGCATCTTTTTCCCAATATACTCAGCATCCCTCCTCAGCACATGTCCAAACCAACATAATCTTGCCTCTCTGGCTTTGTCCCCAAACCTTCCAACTTGGGCCGACCCTCTAATATACTTATTCCTAATCCTGTCCACCCTCGTCACACCCAGTGCAAATCTTAACATATTTAACTCTGTCACATCCAGCTCAAACTCCTGCCTTTTTGTCAATGACACTGTCTCCAACCAATCTAACATAGCTTGTCTCACCACCCTCTTGTAGACCTTCCTTTTCACTCTTACAGGTACTCGTCTGTCACAAATCACTCCTGACACTCTTCTCCACCCACTCCATCCTGCCTGTACTCTCTTCTTCACCTCTCTTCTACACTCACCATTACTCTGAACTATTGACCCCCCGTATTTAAACTCATCCACCTTCGCCACCTCTACTCCTTGCATCCTCACCATTCCTCTATCCTCCATCTCATTCACACACATATATTCTGTCTTAGTCCTGCTGACTTTCATTCCTCTTCTCTCTAGAGCATATCTCCATCTCTCCAGGGTCTCCTCCATCTGTTCTCTATTATCACTACAGATCACAATGTCATCTGCAAACATCATAGTGCACGGGGACTCCTGTCTGAACTCGTCTGTCAACCTGTCCATCACCATTGCAAATAAGAAAGGGCTCAGAGCTGATCCTTGATGTAGATCCACCTCCACCTAAAACGCATCCGTCACTCCCACAGCAGACCTCACAGCTGTCACACTACTCTCATACGTATCCTGTATCACTCTTACATACTTCTCTGATACTCCTGACTTCCTCATACAATACCACAACTCCTCTCTAGGCACCCTGTCATATGCTTTTTTCTAAGTTTACAAAAATACAATGCAACTCCTTCTGACATTCTCTGTACTTCTCCATCAACACTCTCAGAGCAAACATCGCATCTGTAGTGCTCTTTCCCGGCATGAAACTATACTGCTGATCACCAATCATCACGTTCCTTCTTAACCTAGCTTCCACTACTCTTTCCCATAACTTCATGCTGTGACTGATCAATTTAATCCCTCTGTAGTTACTACAGCTCTGCACATCACCCTTATTCTTAAAAATCGGTACCAAAACCCTTTTTTCCATTCCTCAGGCATCCTCTCACTTTCCAAGATTTCGTTAAACAATCTGGTTAAAAACTCTACTGCCATTTCAGCTAAACACATCCATGCTTCCATACCAGGTATGTCATCTGGGCCAACAGGCTTTCCATTCTTCTTCCTCTTCAAAGCTATCCTTACTTCCTCCTTGCTAATCCATTGTACTTCATGATTCACTATCTCTACATCATCCAACCTTCTCTCCCTCTCATTCTCTTCATTCATCAGCCCCTCAAAGTACTCTTTCCATCTCCTCTACACACTCTCCTCACTTGTGAGTATGTTTCCCTCATTATCCTTTATCACCTTTACCTGCTGCACATCTTTCCTAGCTCGGTCCCTCTGTCTAGCCAATTGGTACAGGTCCTCTTCTCCCTCATTAGTGTCCAACCTTTCATACAACTCTTCATATGCCTTTTCCTTAGCCTTCGCCACCTCTCCCTTTGCCATGCACCTCATCTCCTTATACTCCTGTCTAACTTTTTCAGCTCTCTGACAATCCCACTTCTTCTTTGCCAACCTCTTTCTCTGTATACTCTCCTGTACTTCCTCATTCCACCACCATGTCTCCTTGTCATCCTTCCTCTGTCCAGATGTCATACCAAGCACCAAGTCTCTGATTGGTTAATATAGCATAGTAAGCTTCCTTTACAAGAATTATGAGCTATACTGTCTGCAAACATATTCATGGTTCCCTTTTATAATAGTGACTATATTTTGTGATCAAATATATACAGACATTTTATTTTTCTTGTAAACAGTTAATTATAGCCACTAATTCTAGTGAATATACTTGGGTTTTTTTATAAATAGATCTTTATAAATAACTTTCCTATGCAGTTAGCAAGTGTTTAGTATAGGTTTATACATTTACAGGAAATGTTTATGACTAATGGTAGTAACTGTAAGGATACTCAAACACCATACTAAATCCCAGCAAATATATGTATGAATAATTTTGATTGAACTATAATTACTTTGCATTTAATATGTTGATTTCCTTATTGTATCCTAGATATTATTTATATTTCAGATGTCATGTTTTCAGTTATTATAAAGTCATGTCTTTTAGTATATTAGCACTCAGTAATATCTATGACTTGTGATAACACAGCAAACAAGTTATGAGTTTCAGTATTACCCTATTACTATGGTAGATATTTACAGCTATCTCCATCTTAATTTTGTCTTTGAGTCATTCACTTTTAAGACCTGTTGTCCATATGAAGTTTTATATAAATAATGGCTTTTACTATTTTTTGTCACTATAACTGATGCCACTTAACTATTATTAATTTTAGTCAGTTATTTAAACATCTGCTATTCCAAACGTTTAGGAGTTAATTAAGGAGAAATATGTCTTATGGAATATTTCTAGAAATCTATGTTAACATCTTTTGAGAATGACACACACTCACTATGTGCTAACACCCAATTCTCATGAGGTTTTTATTTAGTGGGGGTTTGTCATGATAAGATTTATTCAGAGGGCAAGTAAATACAAATGCTAAATGATTCTTTGATTTGTTCTGCCATTTTGAAGCTTTTATTAGAACTAATACAGATGACATGCTTAGGTATTTTGGGTAATCATTTAGACTGTTAATAAAGCTAATGTTTCCTTAGTCTATTAAGCTCTAAATTCAGATTATATATATCCTAATATGTCTCTTGCTTCCTTAGTGAATAATTACTGTATAAATGTTTAATGTTTCTAATATTAGTATATGTAACTCATCTCTAAAACCTAACTGAAATTAATATCTGATTAGTTGTTTATCACTACTATTTTTCTCTTAATTTATAATATATTATCCATCTTTTAGTTTGTTTTCATGGGCTTGAGCCAACAGAAGTTGGTGGTTGGGATAGCTAGTCTAGCAGATTTAGTTTTGTTTGCTAGACTAGGAATGTAGCTCATTCCATGTACAGGGTGTATTAAAGTTTATATCAGAGTGAAATATGCTAATTTTTTGTTACTTAACTGTTTTTCTAGTTTTGAAATGCCTGACACAATTGTTTTACTTTTATCTTTCATGGAGAAAGTTATTTATATTGAGATAAATAGAAATACAGCAATTGATATTCTATCGGGCCGGATTCACGATGGTTTGCATGGAGTCTAAGAGTAGAGTAAGACTCCATGCAGCCATCATGTCTGACGAGCGATCCAGGAACAGCCTGAAGGGGCGTGTAAGAGAGCTCCTAAAATGGCTCTTACACGGACAGAGTTGGGATATGCAAATTACCTCAATTGCAGGTGAAAGGCATGCAAATGAGGTAGATTTGCGATTCTGGAAACCCGAACCTGTCCAAGTAAGAGCAGTGTTATTTTTAGAAATGTACTCAGTTGACAACTGAGTACCATTCTGCAAATAGCAAAACGGAGCTGTCACAGCTCCAAATAAAGGTTGCATCCAGTGCAGGAAGCATGCCAATGGCCAAATATACGGCCATGTGAAATGTTTCCTGATGCAATATGAAAATAATAATATATTTTTTTCTGCCGATTTCTGATGTTTAAGCATAGAACAGCGCTGCGCAAATGGGCTGCACACTAAAACCCAGAATACTAAAAATTAAAACCCACAAATGTGGATTTTATTGAAATTGTCAATGTACAATGCAAGGGAATGGCAGGCCTGAAGACAACATTGCCACCGAGTAGAGGTTGCCAAGGGGGGAAGCTCAGTCTAAGACATGCAACCAAGCATTAGTAGGAAATACTATGTAAATGAGCATTAGGATAGTGAATCGCAAGTTTACATAGCAAATGAGCACAGTCAGTGGAGTGTAAGAGTAGGATATGGGGAGTAACGGAGTAGAAGATAGGTGACATCATGAGGGGGGTATGTATGAAAGAAGTGAAGGTCATTGGAGCAGAGTGGCATGTGTCAGCTGTTATTTACACATCATGGAAAGAGGTGTGTCAACAGGTAGGCTAGAGAAAGGCAAGAAATGGAAGGTGTATGCCGTGGATAACACCAACGTTTCTTGCTGAGCGGGTATGCACTTGTGCACGTGTGTAAACCCGAGTAAAATAGAGTGCACGCGTGTAAGCCTGAGTGCACATGTTTAAGCCAGACTAAGCATATATAAGGCTGTTTAAAGAGTTGTAAGCATGTTTGTGCTGGTGTGTGTGTGTTTTAACCCGAATAACCAAGTTTTACTCCATGTAGCATGTGTGTGTGTGTGTTAGCTGCTGTGCGCGTGTTTGCGCTTATGTGCACAGCGCTCCCCCCCTGAGGAAACAGAAAGGAAAAAGGAAGCACAACAAATAGTAGGAAGCTACCAGGGAGTACTAGCAGAGCTAGCAGGTGAAAACAATCAAAATCAGGCAATTAAACAGGCAGTACACTAGCCCAGCCCAGCCCAGCCTAGCACTTAAAACTCTGCAAACAACAGTCCATTATGTTTCTCACAACAGACACTGCAGTAAGCTAATAGAAGTGAAAACTGAAAATGCTTTACTGAGACAAAGAAATGTTAGGGGCTACCATTGCTGTTATAAGGCAACATGTGCAACATGCTGAGAGTGGTGACAATGAAAATGCTGCTGGACAACCCACAGTGAGAAGACAGAGAAGAGTGCACAGGCCCAGGGTAACCTACCAGGGGCTACATCAGCTGGAGATAGTGGAGCACTATAGAGTGGACAGAGACCTCCTGCAGCAAATTGTTGAGCTGTGCATGCCATGCCTCACACACAGAACCAACAGAGGGGAACCCATCCCAGTGGTAACCAAGATATGTGCTGGCCTAAGAATATTAGCAACAGGTACCTTTCAGAGACCAACTGGTGATATGATGGGGATATCACAGGCATCAGCATCCAGGGTACTACACCAGTTCCTGGATGCCAAGTCAGCACATGTCAGTGATCATGTATATGACCCCAATTCCTGTGAGGTATTGGCCAGCAATATGCGTCTCTTCCAGCAAATAGCAGAATACCCTGAGGTAGTGGATGCAATAGACTGCACGCACATATGCATCAAAGCACCAGCCAGCAAGCGGGGTAGGGTCTACTTCAACTGCAAGAACTTCCCCTCCATCAACTGCCAGGCTGTGTGTGATGTCCAGGGCATAATACTGAATGTGTGTGCAGGCTGCCTGGAAGCTACCATGATTCCCATATCTGGCATCTGACGCAGCTGTACCAGACATTTGCCAATGGGGACATCCCACATGGTCACCTAGTGGGGGATGCTGGCTATGCACTGGAGCCATGGCTGATGACACCCATCAGAAACGCACACACACCTGAACAGGAATGCCATAATGAGGCACACGCACAAACACGTAATGTAATAGAGTGTGTGTTGGGCTGCTCAAGTCATGGTTCCAGTGCCTGGACACATCTGGTGGAGCCTTGCAGTACTCACCAACTACATGTACCCACATTGTCATGGTATGTGCTATGCTACATAATATGATCCTGCGAAAACAGCTGCAGCAGGGCCAGCATAAGCCTGGGCCAAACAGCCCCCCACCATTGCCAAGGCCATCACAGGCAGAGCGTGACTCAGAGGAGGAACAACCTGAGCCTGCCCCAGTAGGCAGAAGGAGGCATGCCCAGTATGCTTTGGCCTTGGCAAAGAGGCAATGCATAGCACATACACTGGCTCAGTAGGAACTCTGGAAATGATACCTCTCTCCAACTCACACATAGAGTAAAAGGGATGCCTAAGTTGACACTACCAGCTTTCAAACATGTACAGAGAGTGTAGTATGTGCATCCAACATAGGCAGCCCTGCAGCACCACCTAAGGCATGATTGCCATGTGTTAAGCAATATAAAGCACTGCTAAACAGCATTTACCACCATGTAGTATATGCAAACAAAATCGCACACACCAACTAGCACAACTGTGGTCAATGATCAGTAATATTGGGCAACGTCCAGCAATGTTGCTGAATATTGAGCAATGTCAGACAAGACTGGTCTAAGTAGGGCATAGCTGAACAAAAGCCAACATGCTTATATTTGCTTAACTGGCCCTTAAGCAGTTTGGTCTGCTCCGTATGAAAATGTAAAGCAGTGATGGGCCTCGAACTCAGGATACTGTGCACTATAGGCAAAGTACTGAACCACTAAACCATGACAGTATTGCAGTGGTCAGCTTGTATGAAGGAGTGTTGATAAGTCTATGCAAAGTATTTCATGGAAACCCTGCAGGCACAGCATAATCCTTGTCTAGTTATGACACAAAGGTGAGTACTGCAGTGAGAACAGAACCTGACATCCAACACACACTGTATAAATGTTAATATCGGTCATGTTCACACACCTCAGCAAATGTAGTGGACCTCAGATAGCAACATTCTGAAAGGTGACACTGGGCATGCTCACACACTTGAATAAATGAGACAAATGTCAGGCAACAAAACAAGGAATGGCAGAACTGGGCATGCTCACACACTTAGGCCATGTCTGAGTACAGCAGTGGGTCACGCATATCTGGCAGTTGTGTGTGTTAACCCAGGAACATGTCACTATACAGCAATCTGCCCTGTGCACACAGTTATATGACAACAGACACATCTATAATATAGTGGAACCCTGCCATAATCAAATATGTTCTGCAGATACCAAAGTTGTTCATAGAAACTGGTAAAGCAAAGATGCTAAAGACCTGCAAACAGTATCAGCAGTATACATTGTGCATCTTGAACATTAGCATAGGTTCAGAGGTTGATACTAGGCTATCTGCCCTAGGGCATGTACAAGCCTAGCCAGAGTGTGTTTGGCATTTGCAACCCTGTCAGATTACTACACTGTGTGTGTGAATAGTAGATCACACAAGATAGCCCATGTACGTTTAGGCTAGTGTGCCTCTGTCTAGCAGGGACACAGAAGATATCCCAGGGGTAAACTTACGATAACCCATACAGTCGTCAAGATGTCTCCAGTAGGGGGTCAATGGGTGTCTCTGCCTATGTGAAAGTGGGATTACATTCTGGAGTGAGTGGAGCCTCTGGGATAAGAATATGTCCCTCCACAATGTCCTATTAACATCTGTGCTGAGGTATATGTCCCTGGAGTGTGTAGCTCCAAGGGAGTTGGATATCCTGAGGTGGAGCATGTCCAGTAATTCTGAGTTGGGTATATCTGTAAACAACAGGCACACATCATATCTGAGTAGGTGGTAAGCGACTGAGTAGAGCTGGAGTTACTGCATCTGAACTGTGCAGGGCATCTGTGTGAGTCCCTAGATCTGCTTGGTGAGGAACTTCTGTGGCCAGTACAGTTGCTGCAGGTGTCGGGTAAGGTACACCCCAAATGTGGCATTGTAACCAAGCATGGATGTGATGAGTATAGGGGCACAATGACCTCACTCGATCTAGATGTGAAACCATATGGGATAAGGTGGCCCACATAGAAGGTGTGTCCAACCACTTTGGCAACATGAATATCAAAGCCGACAGTATGAACATGTCATGTCCCCAAAGCCCTAACAACTCCTACCATATGTAATGGAGTACTACCTATTGTGTAATGTGTGGGCTTGTGGTTATTCCCAAAGGGGATGACTATGCAACTAATGGCATTTAGCTGTAGACCATGGCTCAGGCACCAGTCATCCATCTCTGTGAGACCCTGTTTGAGTATGCATGTGGCAGCTGGAGAGTTGATCATGGCACCCAGTTTGCAGTCAAGTGCAAGCATGTTCAGCCATATTCCCCCTGTGGTAGCCTGTACGTCAGACAAATATATACTGAACAAGAGAGGTCCCAGGACCGAGCCGGGTGGGAAGCCACGTGTAACTGGTGTATAGTCAGACATGGCACCTGCAATTCTGACCATGTGTGTGCTATCCCTGATCCAGGTATCAATCCATCGTGTGAGATATGTGTCCATATCGACACTGGTGAGCCTATGCATAATGGCCCAGTGGGTTATTGTGTTGAAGGGTTTTGCAATGTTCAGGTTGGCTGTGTGGACAGCCGTCCCTATGTCGATGGACCTATTAACCATTTAAAGAATACAAACAGGTTCAAGAGGCAAAATCTGCCCACAACAACGCTGAGATGTGTAGGACACAGTGTCCGTAGGTTCCCGATGTCTATATGTCTGAGTCCCATGACAATACACTCCATAGCTTTGCAGAACAGGCTACTTAGGCTTATAGGACAATATTTTCTGTGGTCCGTTGTGCCACCAACTCTGTGGAGTGGGACCACTGTCTCTGTATGCCATTCCTTGGGTACATATCCTGTGGTAACTCCGATATTGAACAGTGATGTAATGTAGGGTTACGTCTGTCATGATGCTTGTGTAAGATGCAGGCTGGGACACCGTCTGGTCACATTGATAATATGATGTATGCTTTGGGGAGGGCAGCACTCACCTGCTACTGTGTGATATCAGGGAGGTTATACTCTGTTGGGACTGATAGTTGCTCCTTAGGGGGGGTGGGTGGGAGACATCTGCACTGAACCTGTTTGCCAGAATGTTGGCAATGCCAGTGGGTTCAGGGTAGGTTTAGTCAGTATGCAATAACTCACAGCATATCAGTGATTGTCCACCCAGGTTCCTGACATAACTGAAGAAGGCCGTGTGATAGTCCTATGTGTCTGTTGCAGTTGTCCGGTAGAAGCGGCCCTTAGAAAAGTTCATGAGTGATCGTAGCTGTCGGCTAGTACAGATCACAGATGCCTTCCCAGTCTGGGATTGTGCTCTATCATGTAGTAGCTTCCTCTTGATGTTGTACAGCTTATTAATGGCTGGGGTCTACCAGACAGGTCCCCTGCCATTGGAGTAGTGTGTCCTGCTGTTATTTGGGATAGCACAATCCATGCAGTCCACTAGGTGTCCATAGAATGTGTATGCAAAGGATGCAGCAGTGTGAGCCATATTTGCCACTGTCTCAGGGTCTCTGAAGGATACCACCTTGCTGCGGTGAAGTGAGACATTGGCTCATGAGAAGTTCACCAAGATTACCCAGGATGGATGTGTGGAGGGTATATGTATGTCCAGTGAGATACATGTATGTTCTGACCTTACCAATGAGGGGCATATCGCTGGTGTGGAACATAGAGTTCCCATGTTGGTGATGATCAGGTCCAATATGTATTGCCCCTTGTGGCTGTGCTGACTGGTTGTGCTATAGCATATGAGTCTACAAATTGTAGCGACAGTTGGGTGAGGGTGTTGGGGCTTGAGTAGTATCCCCAGTCAATATTTGTGTATATGAAGTCACACAATATAATGGTGTTTGTGGAGACCTTCATATTCTTCATAGTTCCCATGAAAGCCAAGTTTGGTTCCTGAGTTTGGGAGTGTGTTCTGTAGCAGGCAACAAACTGAAAGGCAGTATTGCACAATGGTGGTTGTATATGTATGGTCTGTGATGCTTTGTGCAGTGCTACTAACCCGGAGGTGTGTGTATCTGTGATGTATATGGATACTCCCCTAGTTGTGTTGTCTGTTCCAATAATTGTTGTTAGACAGCATGGTATGAAACATAACCCGGTAGTGCTGGTGTGCATAAGAAAGCCTGAACCAGGCATCTGTCAGAGCACAGATATTGCTATCCTCCATACTGAGGAGATTCCTCAGTGGCCGCAATATGAGGTTAACACAACTGTTGTTGAGCAGCATTACCCTTAGTTTCATTTAACCTGTAATGTCTATGGAGGTGGGATTTGTATTCTGAACCCTGCTTAAAAAAGGCACTATGGTGGTAGCAACAGCCTTAGCCAGCATTCCAAAGTCCAAGGGTGACAGGTGCAAGCTGTCCATAGTGAATCGACGTGGCATGTTGAGCATGTCACCATAGGTTGACAGACACTGTATCCCCTATTAATTAAACAAATTTGTTAGGCAACTGTTAAATGTGATATGTGTGTCCGTATACTGTGATGTCATAATTAGTGGGTGTAAGATGCTAGACAAGGTCAGGGTCATACTGGCCTGGGCTACATGATCAGAGTGTTCCTCCATGTATCATGTCATGTGGTCCAGGGAGTAACGTCTGAGGTTATACACACCAGCGTGGACAATGATGGTGCCAGTCCTGTACTTGCTTTGGAGTGACCTGACTGCCTGTGTTATGCGGCAGATCCTGGCACCCAACAGACAGCCCAAAGTGACTATTCCCTTGTTAGGGCTGGTGAGTGGTACTTCAGTGTGTCTGACAATAAGTGTCGCCTATTACAAGTGTATTAGGTGTGTTGTTTAGCCTGAAGGGCAGTGACTGTGTGGCACACTGACATTGTGAATTATGTGATATATGGGTATTGTAGTTGGGTAGCAGGTGTGTGTGTGTGTCTGCTTTGGAGGTCTCTGCTGTTTAGGTAGAGTACATTTACAGCATCTGAGTATGTCTGTGTGTGATAATGTGGATTGAGTGCTGTTGCTAGAGGATATGTGAGACTTATATGTGCTGTGTGTGGTTACCTTCACCACCTGATAGACTGTGCCAGTCATGGGACAAGAGAGTTCAGCACCCTGTATGTCTATATAGGTGCATCTCACACATATATCTGAGTTTGTCGGGAGGTGGAGAGGGTTGTCTGTGTACATGAGGCAGATGTGACATTGTGTCAATATCACAATATCCACCAGCTGGACTGGAGAGTACACACAAAACCGACCCCTGGACATGCCAGGATATTATCATGACATACTCTGTAGCCTGATCACAAAGGATCAGTAGGGTGTTAAGCATGTAAATGAGTATAACAGGGATTAGTGCTCATGTTCGTTGGTGTTTTGTAAAGAGTAGCTGAGAAGGAGTCCAGACTTGAATCATGACACCTCCTTCAGTTATGTCATAAATAGCAATGTACACCCATATATGCCCTGAGTTAGGGCCAACTGTACCTGAGTGACAATGCCAACATCATGACAGACAGGCCCATATGTACATATCCACCTCCCACTGACAATAGTCCATATCATCATACCAGGAGATATCACATGTAGAATGGATGAGCAGCTACCCCCACTGCCAAAAGCATGGCAGCAAGTGGAATACCTTGATTCCCAATATGTGTCATGCACAAACTACAGAACAAACAGATCATGCACCTGAACAGTCAGCTGTGCCTCACCGCCTACACAGGATGTGGAACCATTGAATGTGTCACAGCTACATATGGCACTCCCCACAAGTGTTGGTGCACAACACACCATGGGAAGTCAAATCCAGTATGCCTATGAAGTCTGATCTGCAAGGTCATGGAGTCCATCTTGGTTGCAGTCATAAACAGAGCTATTGGAAGCTGACATACACACAACCCTAACAACTGTGGTATGTTCATGTGTGGATCATAGTTCCCAAACATGCTAGACTGTTTGCAAGGCAGCCACCCAAGACGTACATCAATGAACACATCTACACATGTGTTCCATAGACTTTGAATAGCCCTTTATCAACATCCCAAACACATACTGAAATGTCACTATCCTATAAATACAGCAGGAGAAGGGACACCTCTGCTGAAAATGGAAATATATCCAGTTGGACTAGCCCAGTTAACAAATGTAAAATAAAAAATAAATAAATAAATAAAAAATGTATTAACCACAAAACCAACAAGCTGTGCATAAATATGTGTTGACATATGACGGAATGTCAATGTGTCCACAGAGAGATCACACAAGGTAATGATTCTGAGGTCTTGTTCAAGCTGTTGACACCTGCTGACCCACATGGACCATTCTTGGAATGGCAGAAAACAAAGTGTACACACATCACCATGTCCAGTCTGATGATGTCACCATCCTATAAATACAGCAGGAGAAGGGAAACCAGCCAATAAAGCAAATAGCGTGCCATGTTACTGCGTCTCTCTCTCTCTAGTATCATAACATAGTTAGGTAGGGGGTTGAATCCTGCAAACAGTGAGTGTGTGTGTGTGTGTTTGTGTGTGTGTATGTGTGCAGTTTCCTTTGAGAGGTGTTCCCTTTTTGGAGACTGGGAAAACTCACTAAAAGAGGTACATTCCTCTTTGGAAAGTATGATGATGTCACCATCCTACAAATACAGCAGGAGAAGGGATAGCAGCCAGTAAAGCAAATAGCGCACCGTGTTAATGCATCTCCTTGTAATATCATAACATAGTTAGGTAGGGGTTTGAATCCTGCAAACAGTGAGTGTGTGTGTGTGTGTGTGTGTGTGTGTGTGTGTGTGGGTGGGGTGTGTGTATGTGTGCAATTGTCTTTGAAAGAGTGCCCTTTTCGGAGACTGGGAAAACACACTAAAAGAGGTACATTCCTCTTTGGAAAGACTGATGATGTCACCATCCTACAAATACAACCAGAGAAGGTAAACCACTCAGTAAAGCAGATAGCATGCCATGTTAATGCATCGCTCTTTAGTATCATAACATAGCTATGTAGGGGTTTGAATCCTGCAAATACTGACTGTGTGTGTGGCACTGTTGGTCAATGTGGTATGGGTTTTGCTTTTACTATGGTATGACATAGTATGATTACAACAGTAAGTGCATAGCACACATCAGGTATCTGCGTGGCAAATATATATGTGTACATGTCCCCTCAATCAGTACATAGGTGTGAAGCCTGCATACTACATGTATACATTTGTTTCCATTGACAGGCTGTGCCACTGCTTCTCAGATCGCAGGTCACATATGTATGAATATGACAAGGCCATCCACTGTCATGTTCTGTGGCCAAGGTCATCTGTGGCACACACCCACGCATGAAAGTTACTTAAGAGTAGTGTGAGTGAGGGTATATGCCTGGGGTATATGTCAGACATGGTCATACACAACAAAGACTGCCAAGAATGGACAGTCTTTATAGGTGTACAACTGCCTTGTGGATATGCAGTCAAGCCTCTAATGTCTTATGTGATACACCTTGGGACTCCACAATACCTATGGATATGTGGATATCAAGGGACACATGACATAACATGAGGCTGTATGTACACATTGGTACCCAAAATACAGGTTGAGGGCTACGACCTGTGTGGCACTGATGGGATAATATGTATAGTACATGAGGATGACTATGCCATAGTCAGCTTACTGCTATACAGCATGTATCAGACAACAGATATCTGTCTGTATGATACCCTTGTGTAGGATATGCGTCCCATCCAGGGAATGCATTGTAGGCCAATCCATGCATTTCCAGATTTGGATGGACATATCCCTAGTGTGTCTGCATGTACCTAAGGGGCTTTATGCCAAACAGGTGTGATCACAGGAATGGGTGGTGGTCATTACCACTGGTTAGTGTTATAGTGTAGCACTGGAAGGATCCGATTGTTACTGGGTTCCCTACTACTGTTTGTCATTTGTCAGGACATCATCCAATGATTGCTTATAGTCATGCTGTTGAGGTTGTGTATACTACCAGACCGCAAATCATTGACAGATATTAATGGTATCACCCACAGCATAGTGTGAACCCATATCATACACACGTCTACCCATGTTAGTACATAACTGTAGTAGAATGCATACTGGCCATTGAAAGATACTATGACATGTTAACAATGTGTATGACATGGTATGCCACATGTCCCATGTGTCCACTATGCACGTACATGCAGACAGTGTGCAACCATCATGTTCACAGATGTACACTTGCTAATCTGTACTGCACACATCACACACGTACTGTACACTCACTAACACATGCTGGCAACACATTACACTTCAGCCAAGTGGCACATGGGTGGACAATACATACTCAGACCTAACAGTGGTGTAAACAGTGCTACATTGACAATCAGAGCTTTGATGCATAATGTCCACTCAGATATACCTACAAGGATGTCGTTACACTTCCTTGTTGACAACTTGCTATTATTGCTACACTGTTATAGTGTCACCCTGTGCATGAGCACCATGTTAGCCTGTCCCTCCATCAATGATGCAGATGACAGGAGGAGACACAGGTATCATCATATGCACAGGGCGTTATGTTGTTTGCCAGAGCCTGACATTGACCCATCCAATCGACATGTCTGTGTGTGTGTGTGTGTGTGTGTGTGTGTGTGTGTGTGTGTGTGTGTGTGTGTGTGTGTGTGTGTGTGTGTGTGTGTGTGTGTGTGTGTGTGTGTGTGTGTGTGTGTGTGTGTGTGTGAGGGATAACAGTACAGCATGGGCCAATGTTGATGTAATGTGTGTGTTTATGTGTGAGCCCTATTTGTTTGGTTAATGTGTGTGTGTCTGCATGCACACAGCTCCACCATGTGGCTGCCATATACGGTAGTTTGTGGGACAGCCACAGACTGTACCTGCTAGGCTGTACAGATCACTGTCTCTGGCCATGGACACAGTACCTGTGCCTGGCAGGGGTGCTACAGACAGTATCGGGTACCAACCCTGACTGGGTACTGTTATCAGAGGCAGAGGTATGACAACTGGACCCATGTCCCTGCTGGGACTGGCCAGAGCCACGTGCATGTGGTCTACTCGGACGGTCAATGGACAGGCCAGCCCCAGCATTGCTGGGGCTGCTACTGCCACTGCGGGAGTGGCTGTGAACAGTGGGCCATCCGCGACCACTGCCAGCTGTTGCTGTTGCTGGCATGCATCCGTGTTGATGTCACAACCATCCCTCACGGTCCTGGCTCATGGAAGACATGTTGTGGAGGGCATCTTATGTCTCCCACCAACGTCTATCAATGACCTTGGTGTAAGTCCGGATGGCACCGGCAAGGTCACGGATGCTGTCATTGATAGTGGAGTAATGTGCCCTCTGCGCCCTAAGTCCCTGCCTGAACCTGGACCTCTGCCTATGTGGTACCGTTCCAGGTCTACGGCTATGGCTGCTGTGAGGGGATGCAAGTGCCATGGGTACCACACTCTCCTAGTCAATGCCAACTGTATGCTGTCCCTCGCCTATGGTCATTGGTGGTGAGGGATGTATTGACAGTATGAGTGTGCACAAAGATGGGGTTGAACGCTGTGTACTGTCGACTGGCGGACCAATGACAGACCCTGTCAAATCTTCCTGTGCCAATATACATGTGTCATCATCACCACTATTCGTGGCAGTGGCTTCAGGTTGCCTGCTGCTTTGGCCAACCCCTAACTCAGCACCTGTGAAAGGAAGACAGGAAACACACATTACAGTCTGCACATGCACACATGCACACATGAACACATGCACACATGAACACAGGAACACATGAACACATGCACACATGCACACATGAACACATGCACACATGCACACATGAACAACCATACACACCTCACTTCAGCACATACACACACATACCAGCAATCCAACACATACTCTATAGTGGGTGAAGGTGGGTGTCATTATCACAAGGTAGACAGTCAACCACACACGTGTCAACATGCAGAATATGTGTTGCACAAGACCATGCAGTGCAAGTGTAGACACCCCTATTAAATGGCAGTATACATGGCTTTGATGCACCTGTGAAGCTGTTCAGTGATTGGCTATACCCTGGAACACAATGTGTACATGGACACAACATTGCTGTGCAGGTATTATCAACTCTGCAATGGCCTGTGCACTATCACTCACAAGTATACATGCCATGGATGCATGTGTTATCTGTGTGACACATAGATATCCATGTCTGAGTGCAGTGTCTGTGTCCATAGCAGATAATAGTGGGCACGGGTGTAGCACATGCATGCTATGTACACACACAGGATGTGCAGTGCATGTTGATGTGAAGGAATCCCAATGCACGACATGGCCAGTGTACAGTGGTTATGGTGAGTGTGGGACATATTGCAAATATGTGGGTGCCAGACACGGCATGGCATGCTACATGACTGCAACATTAAACACTACACATACCCAATGTGTGTCAAGTGACCTATACACCCACTAGCATTCCAGGATATATATGTGACACTTTGTGTGGATGGTGACTGCTGTGTATATTGTGTATACTGGCATATGTAAGCACACAGACAACATGCTATGCATATTGTATATAGGTGCATATGTTTGCACACACACAACACTGAGGTGCAAAGCAATGACTGCTATGAGTAGTACTGTGGTTACTGTAACTGGATGGGGTATAGTACCCTGTGCCATCATCAACATGCATCTTGTGGTCACTCACAGCTACTAATTTGTGCAATACCACTGCTTAGCATGCCGTACCTGAACTGCAGTGTAGTGGCTACATTCACACTTACACAGCCATCTTGTGCATGGGTGTGTGAGGTGCCCAATAGGGAGCATTGCCTAACATAACTGTGTTATGTGTTGCAGAGTGTTGCACAGCCCCATGATAGGCCTCTACCCCTGAGGTACATTGTGTGTGTGTGCATGACACATGGGATACTGAAGTGTGACCTTACAGCGGGCGTGTGGTAATGCCAAATGTAGCATGTTTTTGTGTACTGCGTATGATAAATGTGATCTGTTGTGTACAGCTGTAGCAGCTATGCATATCCAATGTGCAGTACAGTGTTGCCACAATTGTGTCTGCTGCACTGTGCATTGCATGTGATTGAGGCAGCTACTGACTTTACTGAGATTATTGATGCCTCACAGCAAACATGCACAGCATGCATTATGCGTAGGTGTGTTACGTGTACATGGCCTACATCTCACTTATGACATGCACATTTCATTACCAATATTAAAGTGTTAACACACTCAGCAGCATGTATTGTCTGCCCTGCTGTCAAACCAGAGGGACCTAGAAGAATATGACACAGTTTGTCAGTGGCCACAACTGTGGCATTGCTACTGTGAGTGTGCTAAACGACAGTGGAACAACAGTCAACAGTCACAGGTGTACGGATACTATTCCAAATATCAGTATTGCACATGTTAGGCAGCACAACTGTTAAACACACAGTACACATCTCACATATGTATATTCTAACAATACAGGTAATGGTAGTCTAGAGCTAGGGCGTATTACCTGCACACTCCATGTCATCCTGCTGGGTGGCTCCGGCCTCCATGATGACACATGTGTGGCACTGTTGCTGCTGTAGGCCAGGAGCCACCACGCTTAGGAGCAGCTCCTCCACTCTGGAGAGGGGGGATTTATGGCCGCCCCACCACCTGTGGCAAGCTGTTGCCTATGGATATCAGACGCATGCCGCCGGACATGTCTAATTAAATCACTGCAGTGATGGTGTACCTGCTCATATGTCCGGTTATGCATGCCTATGTCATTTACCTGGCGAACAAGGACTTGCCAGCTGCAGTACGGTCATGCTGGTGCTGGCTGGCCCTGGAAAAAAGCAGGTTATAGTGCTGCACCAGGCTGTTCTGTATTTCCTGCTCCTCCGCAGCTGAATAGGATGGGTTACTTTGATGACCCATAACGCTGGAAGACAAGTAAACAATGTGTGAGCATGTCATGTGGCAAACTTAACATTATGAAGTACAGATATCACTTAACTGCCATATATAGCATCTATCTGTCTATCAGAGGATACACACATTCAATACCACATCTCAGTGCTCAGCCCACAACTGGCTGACAGTACCTTCAACACTCCATGTAACACACCAGTATACACCAGTAGTCAGCACACTGTTTGGGATACAATGCACAACCTCACCCCGGGGGTATATATCAAGCTAATGCATGAAGAAATATGTCATCCAATGCAATGAATGTCATGTACATTTACAGTATTACTGGTAAACCACCCTAGTCTTTGATGCCATACCCCTACCTAACATATGTGCACGGTTGTTAATATAGCTGGCATACTGCTGTAACAGAGTGTACATGTTGCTAGGTACACACACATACCCTGTAACACACATGTCATTGTGGGCATGGTACAGGCATCATTAAACACACATCAGACATACATACAACACACAGATGTATGCCAGCACAGATGAGCATTACCTGTGTACCTTATAGTACTGTGTGCCCCTATTTACAGATACCTATGCCTGTGGTATGTAATCTGTGTAGACTACAGGAAACACACAAGACAGTGTTAACAGGGACTGTGAACATACACCATACTGGGCTGTTTAGACCTACAGCTTCAGGTAGTACAGCAGTTCATATGTGAGCTGGAGTCACCAGCAGTACCATGTACTGAGCATACATGTATTGCTTCAGCCTACATTGGGACACCACAGTCATACACAAGGAACTACGTCACAACATATGCCATCTTACTATTTCTGCATCCCAATAACTGACATATATTTCACCGGTCTCACACCTAGGACACAAACTACCATGACAGACACAACCTCACACTAAGCTATCACACCTTTACAAACCTTGCACACCATCACTGTCACACTCATTCTGCCTCACATAGCACGTATTGCAGTGAGTATATGTGTGTGTGCATTGTGTCATAGGTAGGTAATATGCTATTGGCCCTAGGGCCTAGAGCAGCCTAGCCGTATTCTACCCTGGCCTTTGACACACATGTAATGTGATTTCACTTTCTCCGGTCAACCGGATACACAGAGGTGACTCCCAGGGCATATTACCTATCTCCAAAACAATCATCAGGGGTATGTATGACATCTGCTAATGAGGAGCCTTGTTTGTTTATGCTGGGTGGTTTAGTCCAGAGTATGGCATATTTATGGATAGGAACCTGTACCTCCAGCATGTGCTGTTTAGTGAGGTGACAAGAATTAGAGCCCTAGGTCATGTAGCCTGGAGGGATTATGAGGTGTTGTCAGGGTGGTTGTCCGACTGCTGTGGGTGTGACATACCTCTGTATGTCCGGCAATGGTAACCTCTGGGTGGACGGTATGCAACGCACTCTAGCTGTGGTTTGTGAGTCAGTCTGGATAGGGCATGTGTTTGAGGGCAGTATTACTCTTTGTTAGGTATGTCTGTGGCCTTTCCACTTGCTGTAGTTGTCATGTGAGGTACATACCACATGGGGCATCGTGATGTGTAGAGGGGAACACCGACCTATATTTTCCTAGATGACACATCTTTTGTGATGACACGTACCATGTAGACAGATTAAATTGCTACTGTTGTCACTGTGATTATCAAAGGGGAGCCTACTGTCCACCTGTGTCCCATGTACCCTTCCGACACCATCAGTGTTAGGCAGGCTACCACCTATGTGGCAGTTACTATGTAAGGTGTTTTGGAATGGGGTATGGCACTGCGGTATCAACACTGGTGTTAAGTCCATGCCTTCGACAACAGACACCTGTTGCAGTACATATGACCCCGTGTCTCCCTCACTCTCTCTCTCTCTCTCTTACACATATATATATATATATATATATATATATATATATATATATATATATATATATATATATATATATATATATATATATATATATATATATATATATATATACACACATACATACATATATACATATCTATCCATATCTATCCTTATCTATCCATATCTATCCATATCTATACATATCTATACATATCTATACATATCCATACATATCCATACATATCTATATATATCTATATATATCTACATATATCCATATATATCCACATATATATATATATATATATATATATATATATATATATATATATATATATATATCCATATATATCTAAATATATCCATATATATATATATATATATATATATATATATATATATATCTATACACACATATATATGTATATATACATGTATATATACACATACATGTAAACATCCATTGCTGTACATATGGCTGCACATATAGGCACATATACTGCCCACCTTTCATGGTGGGGATGTCAATTATGCAACAGTTGTGACTCATACGGTTATTTAACACTATTGCACAATGTTGTGTAGAATGCATTCTGCTGTCCTCAGGCCATATAGCTGTTGCAGGCCTCACTGCCTGTAGCTCAGTCCCACAGCGTTTAACACCACATGATATATAATGGCACTGCTTGCTTTCTGCAATGCCACACACTACAACCTGCATACATATGTGCACATAGCAGCCTTCAACAACATACTTATGTCCAGCCTTCAGTAACAGTTGCAGTATGTCCCTTGCCCTATGGAAATGTGCATGTACATATAGATATGGACTGCTGCCACATATGGATGATTTGCAGTATGTAGAGTACCCTTCAGACTCATCTTTCAGATGTCACCAAATACATATCTGTTACATACCTTGCCTTTGTATTCCTCACCTCCGTCTGTTGTAGGTGTTGTTTTTTTATTTTTTATTTATTTATTTATTTTTTTGGTTTTGTTTCCTCTGTGTGTTGCTGTTTGTTTTCAGCGTCTGTCTCCTTCTGCCTGCTTGTGTCTGTTTCTGTCTGTCTCTCTTGCTCGTGCTCTCTCTCTCTCTCTCTCTCTCTCCCAGTTGTTGCAATGATATTATTGCATGTGTGGATAGCAGATACAGGCTGCTTTTCTAGGTATTTGCACATGTGCATGTGATGGCTTCTGCACCAATTGGTGCCGACCATTAAGTAATTGCATGCAGCCTGCTGTGTGGTAATTGCAGTTCTCACTGTGATTTCAGGACACTGCTATAAAATGATAGGTTAGGTAGGTATAGCCCTTTCAGTTTTGCAAGGTGGGGACCATGCCTGTTTGCTGTGGACACTGTTGTCTCAGTCAGAAGGTTATTATATGTCTCATATCTGAAGCTGGGTTGTAGCCAGTGAAAAGCATGTTGTACTGCAACCTGACTGTTGCTTATTCCAGTACACTCTGCTCAGTGTGTAGGTTTACTCACACCTCCTAATGTTAACACTGGATACATGGAAGTATGTCATTTCTTTATGAATTAGAGAATTAACTGGCATACAGCAGTAGTTATTGCAATGTATTCCTATGGCTTTCCTATTTTCCCTTTAAATTCACTCATTGTAATGCATGTTATATTTCTTTCAGCACCAAGTTATTGTTTATCTGCTGTGGTGTAGTGGTACTTCGTGCAGACTGGTGAGTCCAAGGTACCGGATTCGAGACTGACAAGGTTTTTTATTTTGCTGCTGAGCAGTACAATGGCCTTGTCATACAGAGTGACTAAGGCACTTTTAAGCAGTTGTAAGCGGGTTTGCGCGGTTTTGCGCGACGCTTAGCAATGCTAACCTAAGCTTAGCTTAACTTATTTTATTTTAGCAATACTAAGCCAAGCTTGGCTTAAGTTATCATATCTTAGCAATGCTAAGCTAAGCACACACATGCGCACACTGGTGCAAACCCGCTTAGTGCTGTTTACAAGTGCTCACTCCCGCTAACCCCTGCACTAATTTCTTTGACAGAAAAGTAAATGGGAAGATAGGAATGTGGTGATAAAGGGTGTACACAGAGTGGAAGACAGTAGTGAAACCAGCTCAGGATGTACAGGATGGGTGTGAATAGGATCCATAGCTGCCCATTTTTCTACCAGTAACAGCTGTGCATATGCAATACATTAGGAGGGATATTTGAAACCTTCCACCCCTGAGAGAGGGGTGAGGACAACTAAGTGTGTTGTACTACCAATTATGAATATGAGGCACATGCACTGTTTGTGAACTGCTACACTGTCATTAGTACGTTACTCACTTCTGAACAGTTTGTGGTTTGTTTGTGTTGACATTAGAGCAGTCTGCTCAGGACAAGTGGACATATTTCACTACTGTGTATGCCTACCTACACCCTTGGTTGTGCCTGACTTCTCGGGTATATAGTACCTTTGGGTAAGGGTGCAGAAGTGCAGAGTGCATTATTTATTATCATGTGATGTTTATCTTACTGAACATGCAGAGTTGCTGTGTACCTGTAAGTTTATGAAGGCTAGTAGTCTCTCTGAGTAGCTCCCACCTGTGGACATATCCAGATGGTAGACAGAGGTCAGCCTAGTATTCTTTGACTGTGCACCACAGCAGTCTTTTCATCACCTGAACAATGGCATTGTCACAGGTGGTTGCTAGCAGTACATGGCTACATCCTTTGATATTTCTGTGTTGTACTTCTACATAAGGGCATGCTTGTGGGATTCATTCTACAGCTATTTGCAGAGTGTGTAACAGCAGACAAGCTGATATGCCTGTGTGTTTCTGACTCTTCCAGGCCTCAGATACTCTCATGTATATATTTGAACAGCCTCAGGGAAAGGTACATATAACTGGGATACACCTGTGATATATTTCAGACATTTTGCAGTTCAGACTTTGGGGATTCAGAGCATATGTATTATTACACCTTTTCTGACGTGCAAGCAGTGTCTACTCTCACTTATTGACATTTGTCATTAAGTGAGATTCCACACCTTTCTGCCTACTGTTAGTACATTTCACAGGGAGTCAGAGGGGCACAGCTAACATTTGTTTACAAATCAGGGTCATCACTGTAGAGCAGTCACTGTTGGGAGGTCTGGCCTGTGACCTATGCAAATATGCCAGTGTTTATCCTGCTCTGATACTGTGTGGGGTTTGTAAGGTGCTACTGTAACCTTATTCCCTACTAGCATGGCTGATTCTCTTTTCACAGTCATGTCATGCAATTCCACAACACCTGCTGGTTAAGGCCCACAGAACAAGATTTGTGTTATTCCATTCCTATTTTCCCTTTACATTCACTCATGGTGATGTATGATATATTGCTTTCAGCACTAAGTTATTGTATATCTGCTGTGGTGTAGTGGTACTTCATGCAGACTGGTGAGTCCAAGGTCCCGGGTTCGAGACTGACAAGGGTATTTTATTTTGCTGCTGAGCAGTACAAGGGCCTTGTCATACAGAGTGACTAAGGCACTTTTAAGCAGTTGTAAGCAGATTTGCGCAGGTTTGCATGATGCGTAGCAATGCTTAGCTAAGCGCACAAAAGCTCACACTCGCGCATCTCTGCTAACTAGTGCTTAAAAGTGCTTACTCGCGCTAACCCCAGAGCTAATTTCTTTTAAAGAAAAGAAAATGGGGAGATAGGAAAGTGGTGAAAAAGGGGGCACAAAGAGGGAAAGACAGTAGGGAAACCAGCTCGGGATGTGCAGGATGGGTGTAGGGAAGGTCCATATCTGCCAACTCTTTACCAGCAACAGCTGTGCATATGTATGAAATTTGGTGTGAAATTTGAAACCTTCCACCCCTGAGAGAGGGGTGAGGACAACAAAATATGTTGTACTGCCAATTAGAATTATCAGTTTACATGTCCAGTGGACATGTGTGCGAATTGGGCAGCTATGTATGGGGCGTAATTTTTTTGTGGGAACAGATTGCCCTTTTTTTATTTTTTTTTCAGGTGAGAGTGGAATGTGAGGTAGAGGATGTAGGTATATTTGGGGAGGTAGGTTGGGGAGGTAAACAGACAAGACAAACAAGACACATACAGGGGTGGAGTTTGACACATGGGGTGGCTGAACACAATTGACGGGGAAGGTTGTTTGGAAATCGCAAGCCCATGAGCCCACAGATGGTAACAGTGGAACTGAGATCCCCACCCATGGGCAGTCACCACTGCACCTTCACAGCCCCGAGGGTAGCTGTGCTGGGGCAGAGTAGGATGGGCAGGCTCACACGAGAGACACGCCACTCTCGCCTCAAGCTGGTGTAGGGGATCAGCGACTGAACGCTGGATCTCCCTACGCACCACAGCCTGGACCCTTCAAAGGGTGACAGGTGCCCTTCTCTGCCCACGCTTGCATGGGGGGGGACAAGCCCCATTCCCTCCAGTGCTACCACCCGAAGGTGGCACAGGACCAATGGAGGAGGGGAGCCCGGGCTGGGCACCGGACCTGCTGGTGCCAGGTGCACTCGCCAACTGAGGAGGGACAGGTGAGTCTGCTGGGACCGGACTTCCCATACGTTCTGTGATTAGGTGTGTTTAATTACAACATAGACAACAGCATTCCAGATTAGTTGTAACAGCATGCAGTAGTATTTCCATTAACCCAACACACCAAGGTTCCAACAGTTGAACAGCAAGCATAACACATGCATATATTGAATGACAGTGGATATTCCAACAGCATGCAGGGATGTTTGGTAGCAACAGGCCACCATGAACATGGTGATTGAACAGGGCACATGCATCAACATCAATGCAAATAATTATAAAACAATAGGACATATGTCCCAACAAATATTTAAGGTTACGCATACCCATTGAGGTGTGGAATTGCATGGTTTATGCACATATGGTAAGGTGTAGAAAAAACCTTGGTTAATATCTTATAATGACCTTTTAGTCTACACTACATTCCCAGTGACTGCAAGTGTATATCCCCTACCTGTATTATTACACTTGCCACCATACATTAGGTTGTGTCATGGGTTTGACTAGTTCAATATATGCCTGACCTATATCTGACATGCTAACTGTCCAGGATGCAGATGTTACTGCTACATATTTCTTGTTTTCATTTATATTTCTTTATCTACATATCTGAGATGTTTTCACATGACATTTTCACTTCAGTTTGTACAGAACCCTGCATTTCTTAACACACTCTCACATTTCTGGTGAATAATTACATGCTACATGTGTGCCAGGTTTACTTATTCATGCCAGCCAGTAACTGACTATTGTGGATTGTATATATGTTTCACAGCTACTAGCACTTCCATCACCCACTTTATATGGGACTGCATAACTCTGGGTTGCCAGCACATTTTCAAACAGTACTGTTTGTATAATGCAAGGGTACAACAACATTTCAGACTCTGTGACACAGACACACTTTGGGTTTTAGACCTTTATTAATGACATTGCACACTTTTCCACAGGCTCACTCCTTTATTTGTTTTAATGGTGTTTATGGCAGACATGTTCAAGACATATTATAGGTTCATAGGTTCATAGGTTCATACTAGGCTATCTGCCCTAGGGCATTTATAAGCCTAGCCAGAATGTGTTTGGCTTTCGCCAACCATTTTAAATTTATTTTGCTATGCCCTTTTTAGAGGTTAGTATACTGTGCCTCTGTCTAACAGTGACACATAAGTGATACCCGGGGTAAACCTACGATCTCCCATCCACTCATCAAGATTCCTCTTGAAGAGAGTCAATGAGGGACTCTGCCTAACCTGGACTGGGATTTTATTCCAGTATTTATTTCAGTGTGTCCATTCTGTTTGAGCCCTTTGATCCTCTTGGTGGGGTCTTTCCAGTTGCTGCAGGTGTCCGATGACCTCCCCTGATCTAGATGTGAATCCCTTCATGATTAGATGGGCTATATAATGTTTTTCTAACCACTTTGGCCATGTGGTTGTCAAATAGGTCCCTAATTACTTCTTCTGTACTTAATGGATTACCACCTATGTGGTAATTTGTGGGATGACTATACACTTTTGGCATTTAGCTTGAGGCCATGGCTCTGGCACCAATTGTCTGGTTCTGCCACAGTCCTGGCCTGTACCTCCGAGAAAGGACTGAGCGGGACACCACTTGTAACTGGTTTGGAGTCTGACATGGCTCCAGCAATTCTAACCATGTGGGTTCTGTCCTTGAGCCAGTTTGCAATCCATCTAGTGACATAGGGGTTTATATTTAAGCTGGTGAGCTTATCTATAATGCCAGGTAGGCTGTGTGGACCACCTTCCCCAATGGCCTTGGTGACTGTTTCAAAGAAATCAACCAGGTTAGAGGCAGGATCTGCCCTAGGATCCAGTGTCTGTAGGTCCCCAATATCTTTATTTATGAGGTCCATGATGATCCTTTCCATAGCTTTGCAGACCAAGCTAGTCAGGCTTATATAGTTTCCAGGATCCATTGAGGCACCACCTTTATGGAGAGGACCACTGTTGCTGTACGCCCTTTTTGGGCACATATCCTGTAGTAAGGCTGACCATTGATGTCAGGGGCAGCACTCTGCTGGGGTTTGCACTGAACCTGTCAGCTAGGATGTTGGCAATGTCTTTTGTCATTTTGGACTAATTCTGAGCATATCTGGGAATTACCACCCAGGTTCCTAACATAACTAAAGAAAGCCTTGTGATTATCCTTAGTGTCCTGTGCAATTTTCTCGCTAATACTGATCAGTGATGCCTGGGATTTTGCTCTATCATTTAGTAGCTTCCTCCTTCTATTGTATAGTTTGTTTATGGCTGGGGTCCACCAGACAGGGCGTCTGCCTTTGGAGGATTGGGTCTTGGTTTTATTTGGGTTTTGAGGAGTGTGAAATTTGCTTTAGAGAAGTTTTTCACTGTGGTTTTCTGGGCAGGGTCTGATCTACCAGTGAGGGATACACTCCCATGTTGGTGATGATCTCCATAGCATTTGAGTTTATAAATTCTAGGAACCTTTGGGCTAGGGTGTTGTTTGGGTAGTTGAAGTCACCCAATATAAAAGGCCAAGTGGGGTTCCTGGGTTTCTATAAACTGGAAGGCAGTTTTACCCACTGTTAGTTGCACATGGATAGTCTCTGATGTCGATACTCCGGTCCAAGTGAGGTATAACAGACCTGAACCAGGTTTCTGTTACTGCACAGATATCGATGTTCTCCATGCTAAGGAGAGTTTCTAGTGCATGCATCTTTTACTCTTAGTTTCTTATCCCTTGATACCTATGGAGGTAGGTTTGTCTTTTGAGCCTAAAAAGGCAAGAGCCTTAGCCCAGGGGTGACAGGTGCATATCATCCCAAGCTGACAAAGTCAATTGTTGAAATTGATCATCTTGATGCTACTCAAGGTCAGGTCATTCACACCAGCATGGACAATTACTGAGTCATATTTGTACTTGCCTTGGTGACCTGAGTTCTTGTGTTATGTGGCAGATGCTCACTGTGACCCTCTCCTTGTTCAGCTATTACAAGTGTATCAGGTGTGTTGTTAAGTCTTAAGGGCTGTGACTGTACACTGGCTAGATATGTGTTGCAGTGTTTTTGCTTGGGTGTCTGCTTTGGAGGTTTCTGCTGCTTAGGCAGATCTTTATTTAGAGCCTCCGATTATGTTTTTTTTTGATTTTGTGTTTGGTTTGGTAGGTCTATGTGAGACTGGAATTGTTGACTGGTTATGCCAGTACTGAGCTGAGAGCTTAGCCTCCAGTTTGGCTGTATGGTTACATGAGGCAGTTGTAACATTGCCTCAAGATTCCCAGATTCACCAGCTGGAGAGGAGATTGACAACTGACCTTTGGACATGCTAGAATAATATTGGGAATTCCTTTATAATTGAAAACAAGGGCCAGTGGGGAGTGAGGAGTGCTGACTTATATAATTGCTTTAGTGAGCAAGTGCCAGGTAACTTAAGTGCAATGTGTTACAGGTAACTTAAATGCAAAAACAACAAACAGTAACTTTCTTTCAAGTGAAACAAGG
Source organism: Protopterus annectens (assembly GCF_019279795.1). Classification (NCBI taxonomy): domain Eukaryota; kingdom Metazoa; phylum Chordata; order Ceratodontiformes; family Protopteridae; genus Protopterus; species Protopterus annectens. Next base: position 763,955,418 of record NC_056730.1, read on the forward strand.
AAATAAGTACAGTAAGCAATGCAGATATCGAAATAACAAGCAAACAAACACCAAGCATATAAACAAAGCTAGATTCAGCAGGCCTGGATCTAGTCTATGCTACAGCAAACAAGGTGTACCAATTTCAGTAAGATACAGTTCAAATATTCAGGCACTATAAACCTTTAACCAGAAATTTCCATCTCAAAAGGGCAGAGTCCAGCCTCTTCTCCCACAAGAGTGCAGACCACGAACCTTCTTAATGTAAAATAACTGGCCTGAAGCCCAAGTGCTTAAACCATAACTAATACACTTTAAGAATAACAGATACTGGGCTCTCAATCAGCAGTTCCCAACTTAGAAGGATGAAAGCTACCTGTCCTGCCACCACAGTGCATGACACAAACCTTCCTAATGTAAAACAACTGGTCTGAAGCCCAAGTGCTTAATCCAAAAGACTTAGAATGATAGCTACACTTTAATCAAGTTACTACCAAGCAGTAATAAATACAATTGAATACTGTGCTCAAGTTACAAAAACAAAGCTAGATCCAGCATGCCCGAATCCAGTCTATGCCACAGCAAACAAGGTGCACCAACTTCAGTAAGAAGCAGTTCAGATATGCATGCACTATAAGCTTTAACAAGAAATTCTCAGCTCAGAAGGGCAGAGTCCAGCCTCTCCTCCCACAAGAGTGCAAACCACAAACCCTCTTAATGTAAAATAACTGGCCTGAAAGCCCAAGTGCTTAAACCAGAATTAATACACTTTTAGAATAACAGACACTGAGCCCTCAATCAGCAGTTCCCAACCTAGAAGGATGTAAGCTACCTGTTCTGCCACTACAGTGCAGACCACAAACCCTCTCAGTGCAAAACAACTGGTCCGAAGCCCAAGTGTTTAAACCAAAAGGCTTAGAATGAGTTACATCCAGAAGTAATAAATACAATTGAGTACTTTTAAGATGATGCAAAAGTAAAATAAAGTAGGTAGAAACACAAGTACAGTAAAAGCAGATGACATTTTTTTTTTTCTGAAGAAGTGCTGAGATCAAAGAAACAGATTTGAGTGCTGAAACTAGAAAACTGGCTAGTTATATTCAACACAGAAGGGCTTGGGGCTCAGAAGCCTACAAATAGTCTATACCACTTAACAGGAAGTGCCTGAAATCAGAATATGATCTCACTGCACTCAGTTGAGTGAGCAAATGACAAGGCCAGTCAAAACTTCCAGTTCAGTTAATATTCCTGCAACACAGTTAAAATCAATTTAAATCATGTATTTTTGGAAAAAAACACACTGTACCACTTAAATAGGCAAGGACAGGAAATCAAAGAATGTGGCTACCCCACACCTGTAATTACTAGCAAATAAAAATTCAGCAAACACTGGCTAACTTCCAGTTCAGTTAATATTCCTGCAACACAGTTAAAATCAATTTAAATACTGTATTTTTGGAACTTATACATCCAGTGGAATACAGCTAGTTCTTAGCCGGCCAAAGCTGAGGTTTTTAAGCAGAAAATATTTCACACTGTACCACTTAAATAGGCAAGGACAGGAAATCAAAGTGTAATTACTAGCAAATAACAAAATTCGGCAAACACTAACTTCCAGTTCAGTTAATATTCCTGCAACACAGTTAAAATCAATTTAAATAATGTATTGTTTGAAAAAATATGTGCAGATAAAGATACGTCCAGTTGAATACAGCTAGTTCTTACCGGCCAAAGTTGAGATGTTTAAGCAGAAAATATTTTACACTGTACCACTTAAACAGGCACGGACAGGAAATCAAAGAATGACTAACTTCCAGTTCAGTTAATATTCCTGCAACACAGTTAAATCAATTTAAATACTGTATTTTTTGAAAAAAGTGCAGATAAAGGTACTTAAATTCTCTTATACGTCCAGTTGAATACAGCTAGTTCTTAGCTGGCCAAAGCTGAGGTTTTTAAGCAGAAAATATTTCACACTGTACCACTTAAATAGGCAAGGACAGGAAATAAAAGAATGTGGCTACCCCCACACCTGTAATTACTAGCAAATAACAAAATTCAGCAAACACTGACTAACTTCCAGTTCAGTTAATATTCCTGCAACACAGTTAAAATCAATTTAAATACTGTATTTTGAAAAAAGTGCAGATAAAGGAGTTGAATACAGCTAGTTCTTAGCTGGCCAAAGCTGAGGTTTTTAAGCAGAAAATTAATAGGTTAGAACAATCTTTATTCAGGCTCACTCACTTATGTTATATGACAGTGCCTGCAGAGATATTATTCCCGACATATGTTACCTTTCTTAATGGGTTACTACACTCTTTTTCTGCCTCTCTGACGTTTTTATCTGTTAGTACATGCAGAGGACTTATTCTGGCAATTCTATGGTTGTTTTATTGGAATACAACACTTTCTTTCATGCTCTCTCCCATATTTTATATAACAATACATGCAGAATAATCATTAACCTGCCTGGTGGCGCAGCCTTAGCAGCCTATCAGCATAGGCTTGCTGATTCGTAGCATAGTCACCTGCAGCTGTAAAGTAAATGAAGGGATATTGAGACATACCTATCAGTTATACATACTCCATTATCAATTCTTACATACTGCATTCCATGGCTACATACTCAGTTGTGGGGCATTCTGCATCCCATGGGCCTCCTGTATCCACTGGTTCAGGTGGTCCTGCTTTTGTCTCTTTAGGTCTGCATGGTGGTGACGGACCTGCTCACCAGTCCGAGGAACGCCTGTGGCACTGGTGAGGTCACAAGCTAACTGGTTCCAATCCTCTGCCTTGTACTCCATCCCTTGGAACTGGCCCTGCAGGAGTCTTGACTCGCGATTGTGGGCAAGGAGCCAAATTGTGTATTTGGACTCCTCAATGCCCCAACGTTGCGCTAGGAAGCATGAACCCTCTCCTGCACCTGCCATTCTGAATGCAAATGTGAGCTACAATCAGTTATGGTGAGTATTCCCGCCTATGGGGCTTAAATATGTCACATTTCCCACACTTTTTTGTGATTGGCCATTTTGTAAAATTCTCGGCTGACTGCAGACCTGCTTAGTAATGGTTAAACTACCATTCGTAAGTATATGAATTTAATAGTAGCTGTTTCTTCTAAGCTGTCATGGCTTAGTGGTTCTGTACTTCGATTATGATGCACAGGGTCCTGGGTTCGAACTTTGTCATTCTTTTATTTTAATACTGTCTAGACAGGCTAGGGGGTGTGGCTGCATTTAAGCAACTTAGCTCTACGTTTCTCCCTGGTGCCCTACGGTGCCCTGGTTGGCACGGCGTGCACATCCGCGCAAACACATTGGGCTGGGTAAAGTGCTATTAAACTATGGGCAACTCTATTTAGCTGGGTAAAGCGCTATTTAACTATGGGCACCTCTGTTTAGCTGGGTAAAGTGCTATTAAACTATGGGCACCTGTGTTTCACTGGGTAAAGCGCTATTAAACTATGGGCACCTGTGTTTTGCTGGGTAAAGCGTTGCTTAACAGCAGGCTATTATATATCTGGGTCCTTTAAAATTATATATTTTGTTCACTGATACATTGGCCATGTCAATGCTATTAATAACATTTTAATCATTTATGTCTGGTATTATTTCAAATACTGATTTAAAACATAAATAAGAAGGGGAGTGGTGGGACTCAAACCATGAATGCCTCCTCTTTGGGCATACGCTCTATCATTACGCTATTGCAATTTGGTGTGATTTGCATAAACATTCTTTCTTATGCTCTTCCATGTCAGAATTGCTAACTATGGTTAAGCAATGGACACACCTGCGCACACATGTGCAAATACAGGCAGCTATATCGTGGATTTAAAAAAAAAAAAATTTACTTTTTATAACTGTGATGGGGGTTTACAGTGTCAGGGAGTGTGGTGTTGGGTGCAAGTACATTTGAGTGAACTCGGTCTTGTCTGTTGACATTTTGCTTTTACTACACTTGCAGGGGTGTGGACATTTAGACTGCTCGGCAGTCATACTCGGTCCATGTAAGAGTTATGGTTGAGTCAGCGTGCCCTCATGAATATTCATGGCATGCTGATGTCATACCGTTCAACTGCAGCCTCCAAGTAAGACTTATTAAGTCTTACACGGAGGATTCGTGAATCTGGGGGATTGTCTATTCAGGAAGAGTACTACATATACAGGATTCAATTAATACAAGTTCCTTTATTATTTGTTATCTTTAAAGAATTCTGATATTGGTTTAACTTTGATATCCTTAAATACTAATGGCTTAAACAACCCATATAAGAGAGCAAACCTACTAAGGTATCTTAAACTAAACAAGGCTCAAGTAGTGTTTCTCTAAGGGACACACTTTAAAATAAATGACACATTTATGTGGGACCCTAAGGAATACACAATACTTGCTCAATCTTCTTATAAAAATAAGACCAGAGGAGTAACAATTCTATGGAAAAAGACTTTCTTAAATCCCCAAATCATTTACAAGCATGTAGATAATGATGGACTCATGGCCTTAGTTATACTTAAGTTTAATAATAGAATTTGAACCCTGGTTGATTTATACTGGTTCCCGGGTATGGGGGTTGGACTTGCTAAGAAACACTTAGACTTTATTACAACTACTTCTAATGATAATATTATACTAGGAGGTGATTTCAATGTATCACAGATATTACAGAAATAACCAATAAGAAATCTCCTAAACTATTGTCCTCAGCCAAACAGTTAAACAAATGGACAGAAATGCTTAAATTAAAAGATACCTTTAATGCTTTGTGACTAAATTCTTTACTATTCTCACACCAGGACTATAGACATGGATACCCAAACAAGAATAGATAAAATTTATATCACACAAGATCTTTATTGTAAAATCTTTAATTTTTCAATACAACCTTGTCCCTTTTCAGATCATAATTCCCTGTTGTTAACAATACACTTGGAATTCAATCAATTGGTTATTACTTCAAGGATTCCTTTATATATCACAAAAATTAAATACTTAAAATCTTGGATAATTTCTGAACTTCATCTTTTCTTAGAGTTTAATTATAAACCTAAAGCAAACACAATTATGGTTTGGGATTCTCTTAAGGCCTATCTATATGGTGAAAAAATTAGCTGGTAGAAAAATAAAACTAACAAATGGAACTCAGAGTTACAGCAACTCCAAAATCAAATATTATCTCTTAAATTTAATAAAAACTTAATTGCTACATATAATAAGAGGAACATAGAAGAAACAAATAAGAATAAGAACTACAATTAAATATTATCCCATAAAACTAATTTAGCTATGGAAAAACTGAAATTAAATTCTTATGCTACCTCTCCTAAGCATCTTCATAACCTATCTATGAAAGTTAAGATGCAATTAAAATTAATAACGTTGATAGTATCCTTCATGAATTGAAAATGAAAAAAGTTTCAGACATAGGGGACATTCTGGAGTCTTTTAATTATCATTATGCAGAACATCATAAAGATAAAATAAGTACAAATGAATGTGAGACATTAGAGAATATAGTTCCCAGCATAACAATAATTCCTGAGGAACTTAAGTTAGAGCTACATAAAACTATTTCTCAAAAGGAAATTATAGATGGGATTAAAGGAAGTAAATCTAATAAATCACCTGGACTAGATGGCTTAATTATCGAAATTTATAGATTGTTCCCTTCTTGTATAATCTCTCTCCTACATAAAACCTTTCTTGAAGTTCAAACATTAGAAAATATTCCTCCTTCTTGGAGATATTTTCTAATTTCCCCTATATTAAAAGTGAGTAAGGACCCTAACCATTGCAACTCATATAGACCAATTTCTTTGCTGAATAATGGTTATAACCTATTTATGTCAATTATGGTCAATAGATTGAAAATACCCATATCTAAAATAATTAATGAAGGCCAAACTGGCTTCATACATAACAGGCATACACAGGATAATATTAAAAGAGTATTAACTCTGATAGATTGCCTTAATAGAGGAAACCATGAAGCATTGATGAAAGGTTTAGATATTTAAATGACCTTTGACTCCTTAAATTGGGGTTATTTATGTAAAGTCTTACAGTTATTTGATTCCCCCCCTTTTTATAACAATAAAGAAACTCTATGAAAATAATCTTGCATATGTCAAATTAGGTCCCTTTACTTCCAAAGCAATCCAAATCACTAGAGGTACTAGACAAGGATGTCCCATGTCCCCTAATCTATTTACACTGGCCATAGAAATACTTGCCATTTTAATACATAATAACCCAAAAATAAGAGTTATAAATATATATGACCAATATAGTTCTAAAATAATGATGTTTGCTTATGATGTCTTACTTACCTTACCCAACTCTAAGGAAGTGTTAGGTGAAGTGGATATAGTAACAACAAATTTTCAAAAAACATTGCAGGACTCTCCTTCAAAAAATCTAAATCAAAATATTTATTATTACATAAAAAAAGAACATACAGGTTCCAGTTAATCATATTATTGGAAACCAAGTTTCAGCTCTAGACTATTTAAGAATAGTCCTAGGCAAGAATATAGAGGAAACCTTAAATCTTAACTATGCTAAAGCCATAGACTTAATCAAGACATTAGTAAGCAAATGGAATCATTTGTTTATAACCTTTGATGATAGGTTACAACTGATAAAAATAGTTTTGTTACCTAAAATATTATATATAGCACAAGCCCTTATACTTCCACCAGGAAAGAAAATCCTTAAAGAAATCACTTCAACTCTGATGAAATTCCTATGGTACCCCAAAAGAAATAGAGTGGCATATTCTCATCATATCAGAAAATGGGAACAAGAGGGGTTGAAATTCCCAGAGATTGAAACTTATATAAAGGCATCTATAATTAAAATAGTGATGAATTGGATAAATCCTAGATACTCATCCAGTTGGAAACAGTTACACTCCATTATACTAATGAATGAAAATGGTTTATTAAAGAATGCTTTGGTAACTGACAAAGATAAGATATGGCACTATTTAAGTTTAAATTTGTAGTATAGTACAACAAAATTAACTAAACTAACAATAATCAACAATATTTTTGATGTGTTTAGAAAATTAATTAATACAAATGTAGATATAAAACTGTGGCATAGATTTTTAATACCATTTACTATTACAAGGGATTTCCCTAATAAAACACATAAAACCTATTTTGTTGGTTGCAATGTATTGAAAAACAACAAGCTTTGAACACACAACGTATATTGTCAACCTATGGCCTATCCCCTAATGACTGGTTGGTTCTTCAGAGTGTCACAGCATACACTAAGGATCTGTGTAGAATAATACATAACTCATCCTTCAAAATTGTAAAAAAAATTATAAACTGGATTTTTGGAACTCTATATAATAATATCAATGTTAAGAATGAATTATCATATCTGTATAACACTTTAATTATCTATAAGACATCTCCTAAAGATTCTTACTGGCAATACCTAACTAAAGGGTTTCAAGTATCATTGTCAATGGAAGATAAAACAAACATTTCATTTTCAGTTAAACTAACTTCTTACTCACAATTCTGGAGGATTTTTCATTGGAAATTTCTACACAGATCCTTTTTGACACCTGAGAAACTCAAAAATGAACCCTTCAAATAACAAGTTATGTTGGAGATGTCATCTGTCCACTAATGCTGACTGGTCTCATATTTTTTATGACTTTACTAATATTAAACCATACTGGAATGAGATTAACAAATTTCTTCAAGCTATCTATACTGATATATTTGTTCTGACAAAGTCTTTTTGAATGTTGTTAATAGTAATAATACGAAGAAAGATTACCTCTATTTGTTGTGGGCAATGTTAGCAATAACCAGAAAATGTATAACTAGAAGATGGAACTCTAATGTAGCACCCACAGTGGAGGAATTCCTATCATTACTGAAAAAGTGCATACTAATGGAGAAAAGAACTAAAGAGTTAAGAACTTTTCCCAAGCCATTGGTTAATAGTCCGTGGAAGAAAGTTTTGAATTTGATTGATACCCTACAGATGAACCAAACTCTTTCTAACTATCATAGTTTATATATTAACTTATTATTTAACTACAAATGTTTTTATCTGAATCCTTTTTGTCAGGCTGAATGTAAATACTGTCAATAGTTATTGAATGTTGGGCCATGTGGACTCACAGCTGATCATGTTGCTGACCTATGTCCACCTGGCTGATGCCCTACCCTCACCACATGCTCAAACACAGATATTGCATGGTCGAGCAGTGACAATATCTCACCCCATCGTCTATCTACGACATCGGTGAAATGATGTATGGCATCACAAATGCCGAGAAGGATGTCACACATGGCAGGAAGTGCTGCACTTATGGCTCTGAGCATCTGTCTGGTGTTGCTGTCAGGATGTGCCTGTGCCTCCATGATGGACTGTAACATGCATCTGCTGACACCTGCTGTGGCACTTGTGGCAGGGGCTTGATGGCAGCAGTCCTCCTTCGAGCACCCCTGTCCATCTGCCTGTGTGTGACCTTGCCTGCTCTCTGGCTATGGCTAGTGTCCACACTCACACTTACCATTGTCACTGCACTAACCTGTTCCATGCCACACCCTCCAACCATCCATTATCTGTGGCTGCTGGGGACTTGGTGTGTGAGGGCATACTGACTGTATGAGGGGACATTGTGGGTAAAAGTGGAATACCAATCAATGGCACAGATTCAGGCCCTGACTACCCCACCTGTGCCTGACTATGATCATGATCATATTGAGAGACTATTAAGACACTGACATCAGGTTGTGAGGGGGAGAGACACCAACCCCCATGTTCACCTGCTTGGGGAAGACAACATATGTAAATTAATACCCTGCAGTATTCTGTTTGCTGATACACACACACACACACACACACACACACACACACTCCTGGCAAAGTCTGGCACAGCTTTGCCACCTATGGGCCCTTCAGGCCAGGCCTTACCGTAGTTCTGACTGCCACAGTCCATCTCTTTAACAGCTACTGTAAGTCCTCAACAAAGGGTGACAAATCCTACTGTGTGATGGGCCAATAAGCAGAATGGTAAGTGTGACCAAGACCAAGGCTATTGGAGTGAATTATACAGTGTCACCAAGTGCATATGCAATTAATGTAAGAGCTGACTTACAGCTATATAGACCAGACACAATGACAAGGTTTAACGATATGTTATAATAACTAATGAAAGATCAAGAGAATACTCTGTCACTGCAGTACCTACACAGTTCAGACTCACAGGGATTAATTTCAGACAACATTGCAGGACAGTCTGCAATACATACAGGAAATAAGTAAAGTACTAGGTGCATAGCTTCATAAGGTGATACCAGGCTATTGGCCAGGATGACCGTCAAATGCCTAGCCCATACTTTCACCCATATCCCTGCAAAGCCAGCACCTGTTTCCCCTGTCCAGCTGGGAGACATGCAGGATCTCATGGGTATCTTTTCCATTTCCCATGCAGTCATTCAGCTTCTTCTTCAAGAGAGATATACACATACACTGCTAGACATGGGGAGGGAGTGTATTTTACAGCAGTGCATTGTGTGGTACACTACACTATCCTGCCAACAGGTACTATACATCTCACAGACCAGGTGAGGGCCTTGGGTCCAGGTTGCATGAGTGGGGTTTATCTTATTGATATGCAGAAATGCTATCAAGGCTGGTTTGGAAATGGCCTTATATGCCAGGCACAGGTAGCCTATGATCAGTCTGTATGAGAATGAGTACAGGGACAGGGCTTTGAGCCTATCTGTATAGGATAGGTGTTGCAGACCCTGGATTTGCCTGGTCAGGAACCTCTGTGGTCTCTGCAACTGCTGCATTTGCTTGTCAAGATACATACCAAAAGAGCCATTGTACTCGGTAATGCATCTGATAATTATGGAGTACAGGGATGTTGTGGCCTCCTGGTTCCTGGATGACATACCTGTATTTGTGAGGTGTGCCATGTAGACAGCCTTCTGTACAATGGTGTGTGTGGTTGGAAACTGTCAAGTTGCTACCAACCTTGGTGAAAAAGTTGCCTCACACCTGATTGCATTCTCAGTACATTGCTATCACTGTCATAATTAGTGTGGATGACATCTACCACAATAGGGAAAATGATGCATCTCCTGGCATTCAATTTGAGGCAATGATTCTTGCAGCAGTCATTAATTTGGGTAAGACCCTCTTGGAGGATGCTCACATCAGTAGGGGAATGTAAGACAGTGGCCAGCTTGCAATCATCTGTAAACCTGGTCAGCCACAGACCACTGGTTTTGTCTTGTACCTCAGAAATGTATATCTTAAACAGTAGAGGCCCCCAGACCAATCCCTGAGGTACACCGCTCTGTAAGAGTCTACCACTAGAGTTGGCTTCCACTACTTTGACCAAGTGAGTACTATCAATGAGCCAGTTAGCTACCCATCTGGTAACATACAGGTTGATGCCTAGCTGTAGGCTTATGTATCATAATTGCCTGGGGATTTTTGTGAGGGATGTAGGCTAGATGAAGGTGGTCAATGTGCACCATCTTCCTCCCTTCCTTGTGATTGTTGACCACTTCAGAGAAGTTGACCAGGTTTAACAAGCCTGATCTCCCTTTGACAATACCACACTGTGTGGGCTCAAGCATTTTAAGGTTGCTGATGTCCGTGTTTATAAGGTCCTTGATATTGTCTTCCATGACCTTGCAGATCAGGCTAGTTAGGCTGATGTGCATATGACTGGCTGGGTCAGTGGATTGCTCCACCTTTGTGTATAGGGATGACAGTGACTCTCCTTTATGCAGATGAGATAACACTAGTTCTTAGGCTTTGGTTTACTACAGTGTGTAATGGAGCTGAGAGCTCATGACTGAGTTCATGTAGGATGCAGCTAGGGATGGTATCAGGCCTATGGAGACTTCTATGTGATGCCTTTGAGAGGGCACTATGGACCTGCTTCCTGATGATGAGGTGAGGGGGGCAGGTGCTGTGCATGTCCATGTGTAACAATGTAGGGACAGGGGGTGATGTTTACCCTTAACATGTCTACAGCAGGTTGGCTATATCTATGCCGTATGTGTATGTGGTGTTTTTGACCACCACTACAGATTAGATTTGGGTGTTGCCTCTGGGATTGTAGATATATGTGTGGAAGGCCTAGTGATTGGCCTTGGTGGATGTGTCCAATTTGCACTCAAAAATAGCCTTAGGGTAATTCACATGTGACTGTATTTGTTTGTTCAGACCAAGGTGACATTGCTTCCAATTAGGCATCTGCTCCTTCTTGGCCCTGTCCAGCAATTATTCCACCTATTATGGCATTTGTGTATTGCTGCTGTCCACCACAGAGGTTTACCCTACCTTGATGGGGATGATTTTGTCCTGTCTGGTATTGCTGAGTCCATACAGCTATGTAGGTGCTCACATAGTATTGTGGTGTAGGCTTGGACACTACTACTAGTTCCAACTGATGGGACAGTGGCTGTAAAGCTACTTCAACTTGCCTGAAGAGATTTATAGTCAGTTTTGGAAAGTTTTTTTTGTTTGACACTGACAAGGGGGGAGGGGAGATGGTGACCTCAACAGTGATGGCTATGTAGTCAGATCTTACCAAGTAGGATGACTGTGTAGGAGTGCTACAGCAGCTACTCATGTTGGTTAGGACAAGGTACAGGATATTATCACCTGTTGTAGGAGTGTTAACCAGCTGATCCAATGCATTGCCATCGACAAAGCCAAGGAATCTCTGTGTGATCATGTTCAGGTAGAATAGGTCATGCACACTATGGTTGGGTAGTTAAAGTCACCCAGGAACAGGGTAGATGGTTGAATCTTGACAGATTCAAGCAAGTACAGATAGGTGTAATGGGTGTCCAGAGTCATGGTTGAAGGTCTGTAGCTAGCTATGATTTGAGTAGGTATTTTGTCAACAGATAACTGCACTTGGGATGTCTCTTGTGTGTCATACTGTTGGCCAGCCTGGAGGTGTGTACGTGTATGATAATGTTTAAAAATCCACCTTCTGTGGCTTTGCAGCCCTCCATTGGGGTCTAAATGTATGATGGCATGAATAACCTGGCAAGGTTAGTGTGATCTCCACAGCTGCAAACCAGGTGTCAGTGACTGCACAAATGTCAGTATCCTCCAGGCCAGGACAAGGTATGCTTGCAATGACATGAGTTTTCTGTTATAAAAAGACATCTGCCCAAAGGCACACATCAATGGTGGGCAAAGGCCAGAAAATAGTGACACTTTATAAATCTAGCTGAAACATATTTAGTTGCTAGCAAAGACAGTTTCTCATAAACAGGAATACTTTGCAGGATATGACATCGAACATTCAAATGTATGCTATTATGTTATGACTTCAACCTTTGCTGAGTTCCCAGTGATTTGCCAGACAATACACAACTGTATGAGGCATTGACTACAAATATGAGGCAAACATGTGGTCAGTCTAGAACACTCTGGACAGTTGAAAGGTATGAGCTCAGTATATAACATACAGTTCAACACATACATTTGCGCTAGTTGTTTACTATGCACATACCCTATATAACTCTCTTACATTTGTAAGACAAGCTTGTGTATCATAGTAGCATTAACAGGTGACATATGAATATTTACAACATCCCAGGTAGCTGGCCTAGCAATGTCACAGTCAGTATTGGACAACAGATGCTCTAGTAGTCATCATACATGAGCTGACCTTTGATGGGGTGACTCAGGGGACAGAGCTGTCATCTATGTCACTGCAGACAGGGCCAAAAGGAATGGCCCTATGTGTTGGACAGCAACATGTGAGTCCAGCAAGTCTTGTTGCGACCTGATGTTTAACTTCCTTTTTCACATTATTGCATCTCCCCGTCTGCATTCCATTACATGCTTAATTGATTGACATACCTGTTCTTGTACTGAAGAGGTTCCTCAGAATAATGCAAATGTTTAGGTTTTTGTAGTCACAGTCTGTCTTTGTGTACATGAGTTCAGATCTGTTTTGCATAGGCAGCAGCTTGCCTTTTGTAGGTAATGCTCATGAGCAGGTGAAGGCCTGTGCACCAATTGGTGTCTCCCACTTGCAACTTGCATCCAGAGCAGCTGTGGTGTCTTTACATTAACCAGTGCCATAGCAACACAGTGCTATAATTAAGTCCTTCATGTGGGCTTTGTCCCATTTCCTTGCCTGTGAGGAGGAAATTATGGAGGTGTGGGGGTTACAGCTTCACAGAAGGTAGGTGGAAATACCTCTCGGAACAAGAAATGTGGAGACAGCCAAACAAAATGGGGAACAAAGTTCCATATTTGAGTACAGATTATACATAAGTATTTCTGTTATACACATAGAAGATTGCTAGATTAACAGGGCTTATATGGGCATGCATTTTCTGCGTGACTTGACAACTGACAGTGATATCTCTCTGACATACCTCTCAACTGTCCAGATGTCCACAAATGCTCAGAGGTTGGCCTCTTATGTTTGGTCTGTTCCTCAGGCAATTTCTGTTTTTCAGAAATCAGTAGGATAATGTGAGGATTGAAGTCAGTAAATGTTGACATCTATTTTGTTTCAGACATCATATCCTTCAGGGATGTTATGTTACGACAAACCCTGTAACACCAGCACCTGTTTCAGTTTGTAACACCATTATGTGAGATATGTCCCTCTTTGTCAGCCCTCTGTCCCCCAAGTATGTCAGGCTTTGTCCAAATGTCTTCCAGTAAGAAGTTCAGAGGAATGGCATATCATTATTTAGTGACTTCACTCTTGATATCATCCCAGTGGCATACAGACTGACTGAAGTGGTATACAGCAGTGGCCATAAATATGGTCCCACACCCAGGACAATCTGTGGAAATCTGTACATTTGAGAGGTATGTATGTCTGGCCATTGTTAACAGACTATCAGGATTGTCAAGATTGTGTAGCAGTGTAGTGTGTAACTGTTTGTTGGGGCTGAATAAGGAGAGTGGCAGATGATAGGGTCATAGATCCTTTTCTATCTGATTGTGCATGCTGCTACAGTTGCTGGTGGTCTATCAGGTGTATATGTTTGTAGGGGCAGACTGAGAAATGTCCAGTAACACCTCAGGATTCCAGGTAGACTGTGACTTGGGGCAGTATATGTCAGTGTAGTGTGTGACTGGCAATCAGGATATGTTTCTTCAAACAGTTGTTATACTCTAGAGTTCAGTTGGGTTACTAGTATGTTTCTGTGACTGTGGTGCAATTGGTTGTGGGTGGACACTTTCTCACTGATACCTGCGTTTCCTTACAGTTACATCCCTGTAGTGCATGATATATTTCCAATGCATGAGTAATTCCCCAAAGCTGATTTAGGGTACTGCCATGTTGGTCTGACTGTAGTTCAGAAGGTGCTGGGTGAAATAGTTGGCAGCTCTCAGTGTTTTTTCCCTTCTGTTACATGACTGCAGTCATACCTCTCCACTGTTCAGATGTCTATACCCTGGCCAGATGCGTGGCTCATATGTTGGGCCTGCACCCCATAACAGTTGTGGGTTTCTGACAAATCACAGGGATGATGTGAACATTGACATCAGTAAATGATGACAATCATTTCTGTTTCAGACCAGAAAATATATGTTAACACAAACCATGCTACTTTACACTTATAACATTCTTTGCCTTTTATCCCCTCACTTTGTCAGGCAGATGTCTTGCAGTAAGAGGTTGAGCAGATATATATGTATATATATATATATATATATATATATATATATATATATATATATATATATATATATATATATATATATATATATATATATATATATATATATATATATATATATATATATATATATATATATATATATATATATACATACATACATACATACACATGTGTGTGTGTGTGTGTGTGTGTATATATATATATATATATATATATATATATATATATATATATATATATATATACATACATATATATATATATATATATATATATATATATATATATATATATATATATATATATATATATATATACATACACATGTATATATCTATATATATATCTACATATATATATATATATATATATATATATATAAAAGAGTACTACGGGTCTGTATTTCTCCTTTATGTTAAATGATTGTAGTGCATGATATGTTTGTAAAAGCATTAACATTCCTATAGCTCTGATGGTGTAGAGGTACATTGCTGTGATTGTAGTACACAGGGTTCAAGAGTTATTACTGATGAGTTTTTTTTTTCATTAATGTTAAATGACCATAATGCATGATATGTTTGTAAAAGCATTATTAATTCTCACCGCTGAGATGGTGTAGTGGGACATTGCAATGGTTGTAGTCCACAGTATCCTGGGTTCATGCTTTGGTAGGGCTGGGCAGAAGAAGGGCTGATGGAGATAGAGTGATTAAAGCACTTTTAAGTGGGTTTGTGTGAAGCTAAGTGATGATTACTGATGGTTAAGTTGGCTTAGCAGCACTTACACCCATGCTAATTTTAAAGAAAGAAAAAAAGGATGATAGGAAAGTGATGAAATGGGGGCAAGCAGGGAGTTAAACATTAGGAAAACCAGCTAGGGATGTGCAGGATGGGTGTATGAAAGGACCCTAGCTCTGTATTTCTACTGTAGCAACAGCTGTGACTGATGTGGAAATTTGGAATTTACAGCCTCACACCCCAAAGGGAGGGGTATTGGTAACATACATTTGTAGAGTAGTTTGAGTATTGATTGGTTTATGTCACTGGACATGGGGCAAAATGTGGAGCTATGTATGGGGCAATAATTTGTTTGTGGGACAGATGCCCCTTTTTTATTAAGGTGAGAGTGGGATGTTGGTGAAGGGCTGTAGGTGTGTTTGGGGAGGTAGATTGAGTAGTATTGGTTGCATTCACAGACAGGCAAGACACATAAGACAGCAGAGAGGGTTGCATATGACACATGAGGGGGGTAAACACCTTGGGCAGGAAAGGTGTTTGGAAATCAGAAGCCCAAGAGCCCCCAAATGGATACAGTGGGAATGAGGTCCCAACCCATGGGCAGTCACCACTGCACCTTCATGGCCCCAAAGGTTGTTATGCTGGAGGCTGGACAACAGGGGCAGTCTGGCCCTCCAGGTGGGCCAGGTGACCCTCCATCTGGCATAGCCTTCCATTCAACTCAGAGTGGATGAAGCTGGGTACTATACCCTGGAACTTGCAGCAGGTGACAGGATCCTCTCTGTGTCCACTCCTAAGGGGGTCAGGCCCCATCCCCTAAGGTGGTTCCACTTGAAGGTGGTGCAGGACCAGCAGATGAGGAAGTTCCAGGTTGGGTCCCAGATGTTCTGGGGCCTGGTGCCACAGCCAGATGAGGCAGGACAGGCGGATCCATTGGGATCTCCCTTCCAAAACATGCTATGGTGTTGAGGTTATCCAAGCTCTATTAGTTAGTCATGAACAAAACATTTCAAAACTAGTTAGAGCAGCATGCGTGGGTGTTCCAATTAACCCAAACCAACAGACTTGAAACAGTTGCATAGCAAACAGAACACATGCATAAATGGGACAACAGTAAGCATTGTAACAGTATGCCAGTTGCATTGATGGCAACAGGCAACAGACAATGGTATTTGAACAATGTATGCTAATATGCAACCAATTAAATATATGATCAATAATAGAACAGAAGTGCCAACATTAAGTTATGAGAAAAACATATCTGTAGTATATGAATAATAATTAGCAATGAAGATGAGTGGTGTGGGGAAAGAAAAAGTCCCTTAACAACTATATAGGCTTCTATTTTTCTCAACAGTACTGCTCAAGACTCTACAGGTCTGCCCTCACTTTACCTCTACCTATGGCCCATAGCTTCTGTAGCACATACATACCTGTCACACTGTCAACCTGTAATGGTATGGGGCAGACTGGGACAACTATGGCTAAATTACTAGGGGGGCTTGTACATGTCAGGGTTACATATCTGACAAAGAAGGAGTACCCTGCACTGATGTTGTATGTGTCTGCTACTGGCATACTTCACCTGGATTCCTATCTGTGTCCAAGGTGATTGGCAGCAGTGACCACTTGCTGTGTCAGAGTGACACTTGAGAGACATGTATCGGGAAGAGTGCATGGTATATGTACCTATCCTGCTGTCATTTGCAGGCATGGGGTTGGACAGTTGTACAGTTGTACATGATGTATTGGTATACCCTTCCTACAGCTACTACAAATGTTTCTTTATCAGTAAGACCTGTGGAGAAAATATGTTACCACTATCTGACAAATATTTAGGATTTCTTGGGTGTATATATATATATATGAAAAGATCAAAGCTTTTGAGTTAAAAAAGTTTTTATTTACTGTTATTAAAGTGTGCTTTTTTGGGACAGTGGACTTCTGGTTGAGTTTGTTCTATGTTTTCTGGTTTACCCAATGTTGTTCAACTGTTGAGACCCTTTTTTGTTGGTTACTACTGGTGTATATATGCACACATCTCAGTACCACTCCCTGGATTCAAACCCTGTCTAGGTGCGCTAAAATGAACAACAAGGATAACTCTCATCACACTGAGCTACTGGAGAATTGCTGTCTTTTGTTTCACTGATATTTGCCGATTACTCTCTGGGTTAGACAGTCTGACCTGGTAATCCTGAGATTCATGCATGACAGATAGTGTACTGTGTATTAATCCTTTGCAATAATACAATATGGTAAGCAAAGGTTAACACAAGGCAATGCTGCAGGGGACACACTGTAATACAGAAGACATTACTATTCAGGGTTCAGATCTTAGTGCATAACATATGTCATATTTAATTTATATCTTGTTTGCAACTCCACAAGCTACTGTTTTACATAATAGCTGGTTCTCAGAACAACCTCTGTAAATTCATGCTGTCAAAGCCATATTTGCTGTCAAGAACCTGTAGACATTCTATCTGTACAGCAACATACCAGAGTAAACAACAGTTGGAGGCTTAGGTCTTTATTGTACTATATGACACAGTGCTTTATTACTGCATATCCTGTAGATCAATATTAGTCTGGCAAACTTTTATTTAATCATTAGACACAGAACACACTACACCTTCTGGCTGTACACAATTTACTCTTTCTTATTTGTTTCAGTATATACTGCAAGGCAGATCTGTACTCACCAGCTTATCAGCGCAGCCTTGTCAGTCTGTTGGCATGGACCTTAGCATTCCTAGCCCTCTCTGCTGCAGCTGTAAGGGGAGAAAAAAACATTATGCATACCTGTCTATCACATACTCAGGCTAGGATTAGGTACAGCTATGTATGAGATACTTACTAACTATTGGAGCATTTTGTGCCTGGGAATCTTGGATACACTTGGCCAAGAGTTCCCACTTGCTCTGCTTTAGGTAAGCATAGTGATGCCGTACCTGCTCACCAGTTCAGGGGATTCCTGTGGCACTGTTGAGATCGAGTGCCAGATGGCCCAGGCCTCCATTTTGTACTGAGAGCCCTGGTACTGGCACTGCAGCAGTCTGTCATCATAATTTTCTACAAGAAGCCCAACCATGACCCTGGAATCCTGAATGCCCCAGCGCTGGCTCTGAAAGTGCGCTCCATTTCCAACACCAGCCATGGTTCCTGCAGAGATCAGACTACAACAGGTTATGCCTGATTTCCTGCCTGTGTGGTTTAAATAAGGCCATATTCACTTCCTTTGCTGTCATTTGACCATTTTGATAATGCAAAGCTCAGCTAAGTGGTGCGCAGATCGACTAAGATAAATTGAACAGTGCTTAAACGGGTAAATTTTGTGCACTGCTTAATAGTGCAGAAATCCACTTAGCTGAGCTAACTGCTGCTTAGAATGTATGTCTAAGCAATGCTTAAACCGGCTAAGCATAGCTGAGCACTGCTTAGCATTGCTCATTTTTCATTTAAAATATATCAGGATTGTAGATTAATTCATCATTACTGACATATTATTAAGTATATATGATTTACTTTGCATGACATCCCCCTATATGCTTTCATTACATTACCTTGGGGTGTGACTGTACTGTATGGGACACTTGTGTATACATTGATGATTTCACATGTTATATGCAGACAGACTTCCATTCTGGACCATCTACACTAGCCTGGGTAACAAATATCAATTACTACATAGTTTATCATAAACATTTATTTTTAGCATTGCTTTCCCATGTAATAATAAATTGTCTGTCTTGGTACTTGAACCATGAATGCCTGCATGCAAAGCTAAGGCATGAACTACTAAACTCTCTTGTCAGTAAGGATTTTAGCTATACAATTTTATTTAGCTCCTATGAGATATTTAAGCAATGCTGAGCAGAGGGCCGTAACTCACAAACCCGTTCAGCTATGCTTAAACTTAACTTAGAATGGAAGAAAAATTAATAAATGCACTTTAATTACATCTATCAATGCTACTTGTAAGTCATGTTTGGTACTGCACTACCTGCCATTCTATCAACTGTCTAAGACTGTATGGGACATATCAGGAATGAGGTCAATACATAATGGCATACATTTCAGTTTCAGACTTCTGATCCTTCCCTACATGTTGTTATATTAATACAATCCCTGTTCCTCTATCAACTAAGTTTGTAAGGGCAATATTTATGATCTGTCAATACTTGTCCCACCATCATTCTAGGCTTTGGCCAGTTTTTTGCTCTGAGAGGATGGGACATGTTAAAGCTGCCATATGGCACTTTTGCATTGCAGGGGGTATGTGACAGCACCTGTCACATACCCCCTGCATTGCTTCCTATCTAAATAGCTACTTTTGGTGTCTGTGGACAGTGAAAGCATTTAGAAAATGCCATACGGCACTTTGGTAATGCAGGGGATGTATGACAATGGGTTCCGTTCAGAAGCTAGAAATACTGAAATCTCGAATTTCAGTATTTCGAGCCCAAGAAGCCGTATCCACATAATAGTGAAAGTTTAGAAGCGCGAAATTCGAAACCTCGAATGCCGGAGGTTTTGAATTCCAAGCTTCTAAAGTTCCGCTATGGTTATGTATTCAGGTAAGTGTGTGTGTGTGTGTGTGTGTGTGTGTGTGTGTGTGTGTGTGTGTGTGTGTGTGTGTTAAGGGGTTTTGGTAGGGGTTGTGTGGTGTGTGTCAGTGTGTTTTGTTGCTGTGATGTGTGTGCGAAGAGAAAGTATCTTGTGTGGTGGTGTTTTGTGTGTTTTTGTATGTAGTGTGACCTCAGAGTGAGAATATTTAAGTAGGGGGGGTGGGTGGCACAGCCGCCCACATGGGGGGTGCAGGGGGGGCTTGCCCCCCTGCTTTCATGTAGTAGAGTGATTGTGTGTGTTTGTGTGGTAGATGGTGTGTGTGTGTGTGTGTGTGTGTGTGTGTGTGTGTGTGTGTGTGTGTGTGTGTGTGTGTGTGTGTGTGTGTGTGTCTGTGTGTGTGTATGTGTGTGTGCAGTAAAACCGCAAAATTCAAAACTTCCGGTATTTGAGGTTTTGAATTTTGCGGTTTTTAGTTTTCATTGTTTTGTGGATTCCACTTCTTGGGCTCGAGATACTGAAATTCGAGCTTCTGAAGTGAATCCGTGACAGCACCAGTCATACACCTCCTGCATTGCTTTTTATCTAAATAGCTGAGTTCAGTGTCTGCAGACACTGAAATCACTTAGAAAGTGCCGTTTGGCACTTTGACAATGCAGGGGGGTGTGTCAGTACCTGCCACACACCTCCTGAATTGCTTCCTATCTAAATAGCTGCTTTCAGTGTCTGTGGACACTGAAAGCACATAGAAAGTGCCGTACAGCTCTTTGACAATGCAAGGGGTGTGTGATAGTACCTGTCACACACACCCTGCATTGCTTCCTATCTAAATAGCTGCTTTCAGTGTCTGCAGACAGTGAAAGTACATAGAAAGTGCCGCACGGCACTTTGACACTTCAGGGGTTGTGTGACAGTACCTCTCACACACCCCTTGCATTGCTTTCTATCTATAGTTCCTGCTTTTAGTGTCCACAGACACTGAAAGCACTACAAAGTTGCTGTACAGCACTTTTGGAGTGCAGGGGGCATATGTTTTCTGCAAGCTGAGGAATGTCATGTTGGACTCTTTCCTTTCAAGACAACTAGAATGCTTAAGGAGCGTATATTAGAACACAATAGAGATATCATAAATAAAAAGGAGAACAGTGCATTGGCCAAGCATGTTGAGGCAGAAGGGAGAGACCACACTTTCAAATTTTATGTTCTAGAGGTTATCAGAGAAGGGATAAGAGGGGGTGATGTGAAGAATAGGACTGAAGCAGCTGAGCAAAGGTGGATCATTAAACTCAATGCAGACACATTATCAGGCATAAATGAAGCAGTATCACTGAAACCATTCCTCAAAGACAGAGCACTCAGACATTAATTTACATATATATATATATATATATATATATATATATATATATATATATATATCACTTTAAAATGTGTAAATAAGTGTCGATACATGTTCTTTTTTTTTAAGTTTTTTAAAAAATATTTAATGATGTTTTGATAAATTAAATGTTGGATGCTTTTATGGAATCAGCAAAGTGAGAGGGACACTTTAAATGCCTTAACTGCTATCAATTAATGGCTGATTGATTATTAAGTGTATAAAAGATGTAACTCAGTTGTTTAATGCTGTCTAAGGAAGCAGTCATAGAGACTGTGAAAGCACTTACCTTTTGTCATTTTAATAAAGTGTTTATATTCAGCCGTGCTGGACAAGGCTCTATTTATTTTTGTACTGTTGGCTTGCTTTATTAGAGCCTGTCCTTTATCCAGAACTCTTGCTGTTTTATGTTTTACTGTTTCCTCTTCCTCCTGAGGTGCTAGGTTATATAAAAAGATGTATAAAGTCAAGGAAATCCGAAATGATGAAATTACTGTTCATTAGTAACATTAGATACAAATTAGAGTATGGAATAATAATGTCAACCTTGTAGTAAAACTAGCAAGAATAAATTGGAAATAGTATACGATAGAAATACATGAAGGGAATTCATGGATGTGAAAGTTTAAGTTATTATGAGAGATTAAAACATATAAAATTGTACAATAACTCATGTAGATATTTAAGATGAAACTTTATTCAGGTGTATAGTGTATTTAGAGACAACAACCTCTAGTAATATTTGAGTTATGACCAAAAAAATGGTATGTATAAGATGCCACTACCACGGAAACAGAGAGGAATTTTATGAAAAGGATATATGGACATATTCATGATATAACCAAAGTGGATGTGCAGACTCGAGGATAAAATACAGCTCGTACAAATGGATGAAAATGTTTTAATAGCACACAAATAAATCAAACAAATCACTGGTTAAGCGCTTTCAACTGATATTCCAGTCTTCATCAGAACAATACAGTGATGAACAGCCAAGGTTTTGTAGTCACCTAACACATAATTGCTTAAAAAGCCCACCAAAAAATTAAAAGCTACGTAATTCAAAAATATATCTGACGTAATTCAAAAAAGAGAAATATATATATGTAAATAAATAAATGCATCACATATATAACTGAATACATTCCTCTACATAAAAATATGTCTTCTATCATGCATAAAAATTGTATGATAAATAAACATATAAGATACATTATAGACTAACATTGTTCTATAAAACCCTAAAACTGTAAAAATATTATATTATATTGTATAATATAATATAACAGTATAACAATAAATGTCCTACTGATAATTCAATAATGTAAGTTAAAATGAATGTTGTAATTATGAGGAGAGAGCTAAAAAAGGTTTGATACTGATATAATCATTGAGGCCGGGGGGTCTGGTGGCATCAGTGTAAATCTGCCATCTACTTTCAAAATATGCTAATAGCATTTTCCAATTACCTCCAAAAGGTGTACATGTGACCTGATCTATAATTGCAAACAAAAACCCGTGCTCATTCCCTTTCTCTAAGATATGTCTGTATAGAGCAATTTTGGTGTCACGTTTCTGTATTTTGTATTGATGTTAAAATCATCGTTTTAAGCTGACGTTCTGTTTTTCCTATATAGTATGCGGTGCAACATGTACAAGTTGCCACATATACCACCTGTTTTGTATTACAGTTCCCTGACCTACATTTAATGGTAGTATGATTGATGTCATCTAGAGAGATGTTTTTGACTTCATTGATGAACCTACACTGATGGCATCTACTACATTTGGAAGTACCCTTGGATCTATCCAGTCCTTCATTATGGAAACTAGCCTTCTCCAATAATCTCTTCAGATTGGGAGCTGTCTTGTATACACATTTGGGAAAGTTACCAAACTTCGAACCTAGGTTATGTGAAGTGATGACATCCCAATGTCTCTGTAGGATCTCCTTAATGGCATATGTATAGGGAGAGTATGTCAGCACACATACCCTTCCAAAAGTGTCATTTCCATAATGATTTTCCTTATCTGTTGTCTGTGCACCCATGCTGTTGTTGTCATAACTGCCTAACAATGGCATATACTTATGTCCCCATTGATTCAACACATATTGGGTGATGTCATTTAACATAAAATCAGGATAACCACGGTTGAGAAACAAATTATGGATATTGCGTAACTCAGCCTCCATATACTCCTGTGTAGATGACATCCGGGCTGCTCTAATACATTGCCCTTTTACCACATTTTTAAAAACATATGGGGGGTGATTGCTGGTAAATTGAATGTGATCATTTGAAAAAGTTGGCTTCCTATATACTTTGGAGGTAAATCCATTTCCATTGTGGCTGACCAAGATATCTAAATACGGGATTTCTTTGTAACTGTAGTTGTACGTGAATTTCAAAAAGTCAGTAGTTCCATTGAGAAATTCCATAAATTCTGCTACCCTATCTAGAGATGCCTTCCATAAAATGAATAAGTCATCCAAATACCTCGCATAAAACTCAATGTCGGAATAGTATTTACTTTTGAATAAAAATTCAGACTCCCATTCCAACATTACTAAGTTTGTGAAAATAGGGGCACAAGACGCTCCCATAGCGACTCCTTTAGTTTGTCTGAAGTACTCTCCCTGAAATACTATATAATTGTGGTCCAATACCAAAGACATCATGTCACAAATTAAACAGATCTTGTCCCAACTATATATTTACAAAGAGTCTTAGGAAATACTCAGGCTACAGTTGGGACAAGATCTGTTTAATTTGTGACATGATGTCTTTGGTATTGGACCACAATTATATAGTATTTCAGGGAGAGTACTTCAGACAAACTAAAGGAGTCGCTAAGGGAGCGTCTTGTGCCCCTATTTTCGCGAACTTAGTAATGTTAGAATGGGAGTTTGAATTTTTATTCAAAAGTAAATACTATTCCGACATTGAGTTTTATGCAAGGTATTTGGATGACTTATTCATTTTATGGAAGGCATCTCCAGATAGGGTAGCAGAATTTATGGAATTTCTCAATGGAACTACTGACTTTTTGAAATTCACGTACAACTACAGTTACAAAGAAATCCCATATTTAGATATCTTGGTCAGCCGCAATGGAAATTGATTTACCTCCAAAGTATATAGGAAGCCAACTTTTTCAAATGATTACATCCAATTTACCAGCAATCACCCCCCCATATGTTTTTAAAAATGTGGTAAAAGGGCAATGTATTAGAGCAGCCCAGATGTCATCTACACAGGAGTATATGGAGGCTGAGTTACGCAATATCCATAATTTGTTTCTCAACCGTGGTTATCCTGATTTTATGTTAAATTACATCACCCAATATGTGTTGAATCAATGGGGACATAAGTATATGCCATTGTTAGGCAGTTATGACAACAACAGCACGTGTGCACAGACCACGGATAAGGAAAATAATTATGGAAATGACACTTTTGGAAGGGTATGTGTGCTGACATACTCTCCCTATACATATGCCATTAAGGAGATCCTACAGAGACATCGGGATGTCATCACTTCACATAACCTAGGTTCGAAATTTGGTAACTTTCCCAAATGTGTATACAAGACAGCTCCCAATCTGAAGAGATTATTGGAGAAGGCTAGTGTCCATAATGAAGGACTGGATAGATCCAAGGGTACTTCCAAATGTGGTAGATGCCATCAGTGTAGGTTCATCAATGAAGTCAAAAACATCTCTCTAGATGACATCAATCATACTACCATTAAATGTAGGTCAGGGAACTGTAATACAAAACAGGTGGTATATGTGGCAACTTGTACATGTTGCACCGCATACTATATAGGAAAAACAGAACGTCAGCTTAAAAAATGTATTTACGAACATCAATACAAAATACAGAAACGTGACACCAAAATTGCCCTATACAGACATATCTTAGAGAAAGGGAATGAGCATGGGTTTTTGTTTGCAATTATAGATCAGATCACATGTACACCTTTTGGAGGTAATTGGAAAATTCTATTAGCATATTTTGAAAATAGATTGTAGATTTACACTGATGCCACCAGATCCCCCGGCCTCAACGATTACATCAGTATCAAACCTTTTTTAGCTCTCTCCTCATAATTACAATATTCATTTTAACTTACATTATTGAATTATCAGTAGGACATTTATTGTTACACTGTTATATTATATTATATTATACAATATAATATAATATTTTTACAGTTTTAGGGTTTTATAGAACAATGTTAGTCTATAATGTATCTTATATGTTTATTTATCATACAATTTTTATGCATGATAGAAGACATTTTTATGTACAGGAATGTATTCAGTTATATATGTGATGCATTTATTTATTTACATATATATATTTCTCTTTTTTGAATTACGTCGTATATATATTTTTGAATTACGTTGTATAGCTTTTAATTTTTTGGCGGGCTTTTTAAGCAATTATGTGTTAGGTGACTACAAAACCTTGGCTGTTCATCACTGTATTGTTCTGATGAAGACTGGAATATCAGTTGAAAGCGCTTAACCAGTGATTTGTTTGATTTATTTGTGTGCTATTAAAACATTTTCATCCATTTGTACGAGCGGTATTTTATCCTCGAGTCTGCACATCCACTTTGGTTCTACAGTTGCTGTTGTGCTCACTGTTGGATTAGTATATTCATGATATATCTATCAAAATTATCAATAGTGGTCTGTTGAATCATTGTGAAACATGTGCAGGCTTTGAAAGGTTTAAATTTGGTATTATAGACAAAGTTAACATACCCCTGGGAAAAATTATTTGGGTTCATAGAGCTTTATTGATAGCTTAGATTGAATTCTACTATAGTACCAGGATTGAATGAGAATGTGTCAGTTGCACTTGTTTTAAAGCTTAGGTCAGGTTAAGCTATAAAGTCATGAGGCTATTATGCTGTGGATACTGTTTACTAAAGATTGTTTAAAAATACTTAAAAATAGTATTTATTCAACCATATTATAAGTATTTTTTATTTATCAATGCATAGTTTTGAAAGAAGGGCAGAAAAAATATAATCAAACTATGGGATATTAATGGGGAATTTATAAGTACAAGTGTGTGTACAGCTTTAAATGTAGTTAAGAATTTGATTGGATATTGAATATATTTAAACAAGGAATTGTGTGTATTGAATGATTCTGATGAAAGTTTTGATATACAATGAAATGAAAGCACTCAACCTTTTCCATTCAAAAGTTTCTATCCAGTAATTTGCTGTTTCCATTATGGTGGCTTTGCATACTCACCATTTATTTGGTTATTAGTTTGGATTTTTAGTGTGTTAGCTCACTTTTTTTTTATTTATTTTTTTTTTATGGTTTAATGTTTGGGTTATCAAAGAAATATAAAGAAGCATTGGAGACCCTGTGTAGGAAATTATATAGGAATGTTCTTTACTAATTTATTCTCAGAGAGAATGAGAGAGTAGTTCATTAATATTAAAGCAACAAATAGTTTAGATATGTTTAAAAACAGCTTTGACATTTATTAAGACAATGACTCTTTTCTATATTGGTATGCTAGAAAGGCAATATTGCCAGTGCCTGAAATATTTGTTTGCATGTATGGAGATATGTTTTCCTAGTAAAAAAAGAAGTGAGGATGATTCTCTTAGCACAGAATCAGCACTTATGCAATTTATACAAATTATACTAGGTATTTCCCTGGAAAGATGCAATAGACTGTTTTTAGTTGCATTATTTTTTAAATAATGGATCTTAACCTATGCTGAATAATATCAGAACAATTATGTATTATTGATATTTCTGAATATATCTTGGGTATGTCTTGAGTTAAAGTAATATCATCAGCATAGATAATGTATGTGTTCGTCATTCAAAATTAACAAAATGCAATGAAAGTCTTAAAATATAACCTGACAGAACACCCTTAGCATTTTATAAAATGCAGGCTACTTCAGCAAGATTTTGACTTTATGATAAACACTAACACATGCAATTTAAGCAGAATACCAAAATCATTTTTTTTAACTGTATTAATGACAGATTAATCACTAATGCCAAAGGCTTTTGATAAATCCATATAATGTTCCAATGTAACTTTTGGATTTGTGTGGACTGCATAAATCTCTTAAAGGAAGGAGAATAGAATTAATGGTTTGTCTGCCATTTTTGCCATAATATACCCTAATGTCTTAAGCTTTTTACTTTCAACAACTGACAGCAATTTGAATGTTCAGTGCATTGCTCAGTGTATTGGGAAAGGCTACCTCAAGGCTTTAAGGCCACTTAGGAGTTTGCCACCCAGGAGACAAAAGACATACACAGAATTCCCAAGCCGACTATCCAGATGTGACTAGAACACTGTAGCTGAAAATACCCATCTACCAGAAAGTTGTCAAGAGTAAATGATTCAGTGTGTCATCTATGCAATACTCCTAAGCCTAAGTTTGGAGAAGGAGTAGAAGGAGGAGGAGGCAACTGGAAAACTATCAAAAGTATTATTATATTGGCATTGAATCAGTGAGATGAATATGTTAGTTCAAGTATAGCTGAAAAATTATCATTATCAAAATATCAAGATAATATTTCCCCTAGGAAATCTGTATGAAATGGAATATAAGATAAATGTCATTTTTTACCATGCATGGTAAATGTTTTTGTATTTTCTTCCGTCTCTCAGTATCTGTCATATTGTAAATGTAAGCAAGTCCACATTATTTTATTTGAAGCTTAATTCGTGTAATATATAAGGGAGTCAACACTGTCTTACTTATAATATGGAATTAAAAATATCTTTCATGGTGGTATTACATTTCTTCACAACTGCATTGTCATAAAATTCAAATCTAAAAATTCCCATCTATTATAATCCCAAGATCAGTAACAAGATCGGCATCAAAAACATACTCCGATTGATTACATATTTTGTTATTTTCTTGAAATAAAAAAAATCTTACTGTTCTCAATCATTTCATAAAGTAGCACCACATAGGTTTGCATAATACTATGTTCACTGAAATTTCTGACAGCCATACTGGTTTTAGTACTATCTGCATACTTGCTTATCCAACCTATATCTGATTTGGAAAATGTAATCATAAATAGAATAAATATGAAGGGACCCAAAAGTGGTCCCTAAGGGAACCCATTATTATCATTGTTATCATCAAAAAATGTGACATCAGTCTTAACATTATGTATTCTATAAGACAACTAATATACATTTCATTTTATGATGCATTTATTACTTTTTAGTGACTACAAAATTTCAAACATTATGCCATAAGGTACAGGATCAAAAGCATTTGTAAGGTTAAAAAACATATGTAACATCAATTGGAAGACCAAACTCAAACTAGTCAATATTCATGTAAAAATACAGCTAAATGCTTAAGCAGATTCTATCAGATACAAGTGTGTTGTATTCAGTGATATCAAACACCTATCTGTATGAGTTGAAAAATGAAAGCAATAGTGTTCTTTCAAATATTTTACCTAATAAATGTGTCAGGGTAATAGGGCAGTGGTCATTAAGATCTCCTGACTTCTTCCCCTGTGAGGGTAGTGCTAGTAATCAATCAAATATATGTCTCAATCAGGGAATTTACTTTAGCAGAACTTTCAACGAAAAATAAATAAATAAATAAACAAATAAATGTTACATGTACAGTATTTTGCCCAGCTGCAGCATTTTCCAGATAGCCTGAATAGCACTAGATGCCCCATCCATTGGGATATTTGGGCATTTCTACTCTTCAGTAGAAGCATAAGTAACTGCTTATTTGGTCATAAGTTGGGGAAGGAAAAAAAAGCATCCCACAGCATATTAGCAGCAGTCATTGAATCACTGCCACCAGGATTAACAAGGCACCTCATATTCCCTAGTTCTGTCCTACAAAATTAACAAATATGTTTACAGAAAGTTTTATTATAGTCCTCAGCATTATTAGCCAGTTTCATCTCATACTCTGATTTTTCTCATTCCCAGTCAAGGGCTTTATTGGAGTTAACAAAATCTGTACCAGGAAATTCCCCCTGATCCACACAAGAGAATAAGGTTAATGAGGCAGAGTCAATTAGATAAGATCAGATGTTCTTTACTGAAGCAATGTTTTTGGGATTAATAAGAAACTTTGATAAGAAGTAAATTGGGAGAGTACATCATTTTCTGGAGTTATGGACAGTAGAGAAAGAGGAGCTCTGAAATGATATAAGAGAATAAAAAGTATTCACTTGCTTAGATGAAGATGTCATTGTGGATGCAAAGGAAGGTGCTATCAGTTAAGGCCAGGCAGATGACGCTACGAGGATGCTTGCCTAAAAAGTATCATTATCTTTTAATACTCTGATATTTCAGCATCAGCACCTTCCAAACCATACCTTTACATGTTTAAGCCACTTTCTTCTTAAATCATTATTTCTAGAAAGATAAGGTAAAGTGAATTCATTTTAGTAAGGTCCAAGATGGGAAATATTGTTAAATGGTAATCAGCCAATGAAATGAGTTGTGATTTTGGTCTGCCCAATTGGCAATTGAAGAATAGTACAGACATAATAATGTGCATATTTGTAGTCTGTTTTAGGTTAGCATGGGTCCTCAGTTTCTCCTTATAAATGATCTTTTTGGTAAAATAGTTTTGTTTTAATACAGCACTTGACCTGCTTTAATTTGAGGTACTTGTTTTTATTTTACCAAGTGACATGTTTCATACATTCTGAGCCTTGTAGAGTTCTACAATTCCATTGAAATTAGATAAAGAATGAATACTTTGTTTTATAAGAAAGCACAAAGAAATTCCTTTGTGATTAGAACCATTGTTTAGATAAGAATAACAATTATTTTCTATTCTCTAATTATGTAAACACTCATTTGGAACAACCTACCTTTATGCCTTTTCAGAAGACACCATCCCCGGGATTCATGAAGCTCGGTGCAAGTATGGCTTTAGGTTTGCACTGACCGTGAGGCATAGAGATGGTGCCGTAGTGCCATATGCATATTAATGAAGGCGTGCTGCCGCCACATCCACGCGCATAGAAAATGTGTGCAGGTACATTGGGCGTGTCGAAGCGCTGCACATAGGCGTGGACATGTCAGCTGTTTACATACAACCTAAAATGCTGAATAGTACAGCCTGCCTCCAATAGTAATCACACCTGTCAGTGTCCATGGATACTGAAACATATGCAAAGCATGCAAGACAGTTTTGTGAACACAAAAACAAGAAGCAAACACAAATGCACGTAGCTGAATATTGAGTCCCCATCCCTCGAACAAATGACATTTAAAACCCAGTGCCCGTATTCTATTGTAGTATTGATAGTTATACCAAGTGGAAGTGAAACACAATGTGTTAGCGTGCTGCCAATAGCTAAGTCTAGCCCAATGGTCAGGGTTACCACCTGTCCCACATTGTGAGGGACAGTCCCCCTCTGGGCAGTTGTGTCCATACAAAAAACATTATAAATGTAAAATTTTCTGCGATCGTAGACATAATTATGTCCCACATCTATGTAATAGTCACATACAATAGTTATTTCCATATGTAAAATACCCACATGTTACAAGAAACAGAATGAGCAAGTAAATGAAACAGAAGAAGCAGCTAAACTGCTACAACAATAAGCTTACATTTAGGCATAAAACACAAGTACTATCCATTGTACTGACCGTGGGTATGTGTTGGCCTGTAAAATCTGATGTGTGACCCAAATATATCCCATCTGATGTGTGACCCAAATATATCCCATCTTGGCCATATGAAAAGGTGGCAACCCTACCAATGGTCAGAGCATTCACCCAAAATTTGTCCATTTGTGGTTCAAGACGTCCTTGTCAGAATGGGCCAAAGATGAACGGGTATTACCTGGGTTTACCTACCATCTCATGAAAGATAAGTATTTGCGTGTACCCATGTGCATGATGTACAGCATGTGGAAGGTGAAAATGCTAGTGTAGTCCTCACAACCATACAGGTACCAGAGATATGTAGTGTATGCAGTGTGTTCCCTTGACCGTGTCATGGACCATCAACCAGAGAAGGGATGGATGGAGTGTGTGGAATATGGGTGTGGGGGGGTAATGTAATAATTCACCAAGGGGAGACTGTGTTGGATGCACAATAGGTGAACTGGAGGTGTATGAGGGAGCAGTGGGTGAATCAGAAAGAAACACAAAGAACAAACATACACATCTGCAATACAACCTGACAGGTCATACTGTAGAACACAATCCCACAAACATATGAATATTAAAATGTGCAATACACGTGTACAGAAACGTCAGCGGCACATACTCACATAATAGTCTGGCCTGAACTGAGCCATCCAACCACAACACACCTGGATGCATAATTGAATACCCATCATCCCCTCTACAGCACACAACTGCCCCCCCCCATTCCTGAACGTCCACCAAATCCAGCCATACTCGTGCTGCTAGCTTGTCGCAGCCATATCTGCACATAGTGACCACTACTCATATCTAGTAGGCAGTCTCACTCTAAGCAGTCTCAGGATTGCAAACTATGTATCCCTTGCATGTATAACCCTATCACATTTTCGTAAATCCAAAAATATCAAAGTTTATTGGTCTGTTCAATTTTTGGATATCCCTCATGGGATAAGTATCCTGTGTAAACATCAGACTTGGTGTCACGACACGATGTCCAGTCCTGTAGACATATGGACACAAGTTGTATGTGCAGTAGTGGTTCATGAGACTGCTCAGCCTCCAGCCGGTCATGCAGAACCTACTAACCGGAATTAAACACCTGACCGTGATGCATGGCTCCCCACATGCATTATTGAGAATATATACTTTACACATTTGCATAGTGGCAGTTGAGTATAGGGTGATTAAGACGCTGACGTAAGCAGGGTACCTCCTGTCCCACTTTGTGAGGGACAGTCCCTGTCTGGGTAGGTGTGTCCTGACCAAAAATAATACAATGGCAAATGTCCTGTGATTGTAGGAAATAATTATGTACCATATTTCATGTAACAGTTGCATAAAACAGTTATTTCTGTATGTAAAATATGTAGATGTTACAAAAAACAGAATAAGCAACTAAACTGCTACAAGAATAAGCTCTCATCTAGGAAAATAAGTAAAGTTCTAAACCCTGTACTGACTGTGGGTATGTGTTGGCCTGAAAAATCTGGTGTGTCCTGAATATTTCCCATCCTGGCCATATGAAAAGGTGGCAACCCTACCAATGGTCAGAGCATTCACACAATAACTGGCTAGCCTCTTAATCCCCCCTAAAACCAGTGACATTTGGAGGAAAGGTGGTGAATTACACTGAATGAATAATGACAATAATTAAGAGTACTAGACATCTTTTACTTCAGAAAATAAGTATTAATACATATGCTCTGTTTCTGTCAACATTTCAAGTTAATAGTACTGATATTTTAAAAGTGTCCGTGATTGCCCCTGATTTGTCCTTGCTTGTCCCTGTTACTCTTGAAATTAGTCCCTGAGTGGTTGAGAGGTCTATACATATATGTACACCAACCAACTGTCTCATTTGTTGCCAGTATCATTGAATGCCTGTAGTGAAGTCATATATCTTAGTTACCATCCATGCAGAATGTACAACGGATGGTGTAGTGGTCAAACCGGTGACTAAGGTGCGTCTGTTTCTGGGTCCAAGCCATGCAAGGGCTGCTAATTTTATGTGATGGCCAGAATAATGTCCGTCAGATCTAAGGAGGTAAAGCCAGCGGGGATGCGCAACGGACTTTCAACAGTATGGGGAATGTAAATAGGTATGTAGGTGTATATGTATGTGTATGTACAGACATATATATATATATATATATATATATATATATATATATATATATATATATATATATATATATATATATATATATATATATATATATATATATATATATATATATATATATATATATATATATATATATATATATATATATATATATATATATATATATATATATATATATATACATGGTCACAATAAAGCAGTCATAATGAATGTGAAGGGAAACACCAGCGGAACCCCCCCCCACCATGTATTACGTAGTGCCGACATATCAAGCTGGTCAGAGGTGGGCAAACCCCTATGTCTGTAAACACAGGTAGAATGGTAACATTGGGACTAATTCTGTCCATGTGCTAATTCTGACTTTCAAATGGGTACAGGTCTGTTCCGGTCTCCATTCGGGCAAGCCTAAACCCAGATGACCACATGAATAGCCTGACAATCAAACACACGTATGTGCCAGGACTATAAGCTTTGGAGATCTGAATATCCTTGGAGTGAGTAAACATGCAGCACGGGTATAGAGCAGTAGGGAATAGGGAATGGCGCATGTGTATTACTGTGATTTTTCCAGCAGGAGAATGGATGCCTGCTGTGTAAGTGAAGTGTTGAGGCATGTGTTCGGGTAACTATGAACCATGGGTAGACATATAAATGAAGCAGAAC
The DNA here is from genome assembly GCF_019279795.1 of Protopterus annectens. NCBI lineage: Eukaryota > Metazoa > Chordata > Ceratodontiformes > Protopteridae > Protopterus > Protopterus annectens. The sequence goes on from NC_056730.1 coordinate 763,989,215, forward strand.
ACCAATAGTGTAGTGGTTAGAGCATCCACCTAACATAAAGGCATTCCTGGTTCAAGTTCGACTACAGCACATATGATTTTCCTTGTGGAATAAATGTCACTGTGCTGTAAAGCCAACATTTAAACATGTAAAGGTGAACGTGTGTTTCACATGGGGCCATTAACTGGATGCCTTCAATCAAACTGGCACTGTCATAATGAATAAGGCACACATAAGCACAAATAAGCGGCAGTAAACATATGTCACTCACAGTAAGCATATGCGAGTGTGCCTGTGCGGGTGTAAGCAGCTCCCAGCATAGCAAATGTATAAATGTATATATCTATATATATATATATATATATATATATATATATATATATATATATATATATATATATATATATATATATATATATATACATATATATATATACATATATATATATATATATATATATATATATATATATACATATACACACACACACACACACACACACACACACACACACACACACACACACACACACACACATATATATATATATATATATGTGTGTGTGTGTGTGTGTGTGTGTGTGTGTGTGTGTGTGTGTGTGTGTGTGTGTGTGTAGATATATATACACAGACATGAAATATATATATATATATATATATATATATATATATATATATATATATATATATATATATATATATCTTTGAAGAATGAATGCCGTAAGAATAAAGCATCCACAAGGGCTGTGAAGGGATTCGAGAGCAACTAAGGTATTATATAGTGCTTGCAGCATATGTCAGATAAAGATGCCCAAGAGTGAGCAGAGCCCCGCTATTCACACCAGAGGCAGGGTTCTACCAGTGGGCATAACATCGTTAAACTGCTACGTCTACATTACACATAGATGGAATGTAGTCTATGTTGGGACCACCTACACTTGTAAACCGCAAATGGCCGTAATCCATAACACCAGGAAAGGCACTTATGTGCAAATATAAATTGCAGGAGACTCTGTGAATACACGGGGCAGTACAAAATGTGTGTAGGGCCCCAAATGCTCTTGAGAAGGCAATGTGTAAAGGTGTGTCATGGCTGCAATATCAAGTGTATAATGGCTGTTACACATGGAAACAACACAGGTGGGGTGGAGGAACTATGGGTATGCGATTATGGATCCAGGAGTCCCAGGGTTGGTTGGGCTGGTTCCAATGGACCACCCCATGTACGTCAGCTAGTATGTAATAGGTATATATGCATACGCACATGCAGATAACAATATGTTGAAGTACATTTTCTGTAACACATGCACTCCATTTATTGACATAAATAATATGAATGTGCACAGACAAACAAATACAGTAGCTGGAATAATAGGTTGTGCAGATGAGGAACAGGTCAAAAACCACTGTATCACATCCCATTTACCATTGGTAATCCGTATATGAGCATATTGCGACATCTGTCCACTATATAATATGCTAAATACTGATTACAAGATAACCGGAGTGAAGTGTCGGTATCATAATGACTAAGGCAATAGTATGCTGGTGAAGCATATATAAAACCCAATACCCATGCCCTGGGCATTTTATACAACCTGGCAGTTGATGGAGGGGATGCCCCTGCAGTTAATGTAGGCGTTACCCTGCTCACCAGGTGGTGCTTTGATGCTTACATGCGTGCAGGCTATAGAACCCACTACCCCAGGGTAGTCTGCCATTTGGTGGAAGAGACACATATTGCTGGTCAACAGCTCACGTGTGTTGAGGAAATGTATGTGCTCACTGGCATGTGGTGACATGGGATTCAGGAAATTGTGGAATACCCCAGATGCAGATGCCTGTGAGATCCCCATGATATCCCCAGTTGTGCTTTGGGAGGTACCTGGGGCTAGTATACCTAGGCCTACACATACCTTGGTATCCACTGGGATGGGTTCTCCTAGGCCTGTTCGATGTGTCAGGTATGGCCAGCACAGCTCAACAATCTGCTGTACGAGGTCTCTGTCCACCCCATAGTGCTCCACTATCTCCAGCTCATGTAGCACCTGGTAGGTTACCCTGGGTTTGTAGAGTCTTGTCTGTCCACACTCAGCCTCCTGCACATGTTGGTCTATGTTGCCTGCTGCAGCCCTTCTCATTTCATTGGATTGTTTTGTAAAATTTCCCCGCGTGTATACACCGGTGGTGTAGAGTGTGGAAAAACCCGAGGTGATGGTGCTTGCTCACTTTATCGCAGTGTTCTGGGCTGGGCTGGGCCTGTAATCTGCTGATTGTGATAACTATCACCTTTTTGCCAAGCTTGTTCACCTTGACTACTCTCCTACTGCTATTGCCCCTCACAATTGCACTAGGCAGGTATAGACACACCCCTAGCTTAGGCGTGCTAAGCCAGGAGCAATCCTGAGGCACAGGGCTCCAATCTACGTACAGTATGTCTGCACCCCCCCCCCATGCTTTCACCTATATTCGAGTCCTGCACCCAGCTATCTATACACATACACTCTTGGGACCTGCATCATACCCTGGGGATAAACTAGTGTCAAAGGAAAAATATACTTTAAAAATGATCAAAACATGGTAGGTTCAGGTTAAGGCACTTTAATCTTGCAGCAAGGAGACAAAAACGTGCTAATACAGAGTTTGTCTAACTAGAATCAGGAAATGCAGGCAGTTTTATACATTTTCTAATAAGACATTGCCTACCAAGCTGACATAGTGAATCACAAGTTTTGTCATCATCATTTTGTAGTGATTGTTTTTACAATATTCTGCTGGTACCATCAATTTTTATGAGAAAGTTCCTAAGAAAAACAACGTGGCCTTGGCTACCACCAGTTAGATATATGCAATGTTACCATTCAAGGTACTATGGCTAATTCGAACACAAAGTAAGTATATAGATTGCAGTTCATTTTTCTAACAGTCCTTTGTCTATGTTATCTCTAACTTCTGCAGCTGTGCATGTTCTCATACTTCGAACAGAGCTGATTGTTTAAAATCATTACATTACAGAATATAGCATTGCTCATTCATTTCTTCCTGACCTAGCAGATAATCACCTGCTTCTCAAGTACATTTCCAAAAGGCATAAACATGAATATTGCTGTGCTAGCAATTACTAGGTCAGAGGGCATCTTGCAAGTTTTAGAAAGCACACTGCAGTTTCAAAAAGCATCTTTTAGTCTCATATGAAACTCAACTGTATATAAAACAGTGCATATAAAATAGAATGAAAAACGTGTTAACTTATTTAGTTTCTAATTAGCATTAAGCACACACATTTAATACATATTTTTCTGACATTTACCCCCTATTAATACTTTTTAATTCTATTTTCAAAAGAATAAACAGTCTGCTTCTTCTCCTAACCTCTTCCATTCAGGATTTGCAGTTAAGAAAGTCATTCAGTTTAAACTTATGAAAGTGTTTCACATTCTAACAATTCTTCAATTTCAGTACTTTGATACAAAGTCTCAGAAACTGATATATCTATAAATTCTTTGATTAACTTTTTCATGCAGGGAATACCACAACAAATACATGCTCCTAATAGGAGTAATCCCACACAAATGGCAATCAGGATGTTCATTAGGATGGAACCCCACCCCCCAAACAAATTCTGGAAAAAGTCCATCAGAGGGTTTGGGCCTGGTTTGGTCATGGCCGACACTTGCTGTATCACCTCAAGGTGGTCATTTATCTCATGTTGATGATCAGGTATATATGCACAACACTCTTCTTTAATTAAAGCGTACTTACCACCTCTCGCCGCTAGGGTGAAGTCAAGAGCCATACGGTTCTGGAGCACTACAGTTCTCATAGCATTCAGTTCATCAGTTATCAATTCAAGAGCAGAAAAAGTTGCATTACTCATTACTTTGAGAAGTTTAGACAGTTTTTGCAGCTCCCAAATTGATTTTACTGTACCATATGCAGGTAATATGCCTGCCCACGATATGACAGCATCACTCAAGTCCATGTGCGTCAGCTTGGTACCCACGGTATGATGGTCTTTCCAGCCCGCCTCAATCTGTCCCACTGGATTTTCAGGCTTCCTGACAGCTTTCTTGGCTACATCTCGGGTATTTTGAATATTTCCCTGAGGCAAAGCTGCAGTGTGTTTTATGTCCGGAACCAGGTACCCCAAAAAACAACTGCCGGACCAATTCTCAGGTAACCATTTATATGCTTTCTTACCACACACAAAATAACAAATCCTCTACCTTAGTAGTTACTTTGCTACGGAATGGCTGCCTTGCATGAAACATTTTCCTGTCTATTACAGACAGTTGCTTAAAAAGTACAGGATTACGTTGCACTTGATCTACAGTCTTATGCATGGACTCAAGAAATGAGTCATAATTCGAATTACAAACTGTACCCATTTTGTTTGCTTTGGTATAACATTTGTAATGTACAGTCACATTGCACCTGCTCCAACCCACTTGAATTGTGTCATTCTTATAAAAACATACAATTGGCTTTTGTGTCACAGGCAAATACAGTGCTACCTTATCATATGCTTTGATAGCTACGGTGTCATAAACCAAATTTTCCCAGGTCTCATTGACCCCTAGGGGGACTGCAGTCATTAATAACCCCCCGTATGCTGTTGGTATGGCTGTACAAATCCAGCAATTTGAAACATTAAAAGTCTCAGCATACACACGTGCAATTGCCTGATAAGTGTTAAAGTTCAGGTGCCAGTCTATGGTCGGCTTATCACGTTTGATCAGTTCAACTTTTGTGGCTGGGAAAAGGAAAGGCCACAACAAAAAGATCAATGTTATCAGTATAGCTATCAGAATAATTATGCAAGTTTTCTGAGGTTGTTCTGCATCTCTGTTTGCTCTATACCTGGTCATTTTGTTCTCGTTGTACAACAGTAACAAGGTTTTCATCCAGCACAAAGTTCTTAACCAGTTTACAGTGTGTTAAATTAATCCAGGACGCTCGCTCCGCGATCTTGACTGCAGTGGGTGTCGACAGTAGTACCTGGTACGGCCCTTCCCACTTCGGAGAACTCCAGTTCTTTCTCTTCACCACCTTCACCCAGACCCACGCGCCTGGGGCTACTGCTGCTTCCGATGGTCTGGTTTGCTCTTTATCTGAAACAGAATTTAACTGCAAAAGTTTGTTATTTAAAAATCGCCTCATATACCCTGCAAGTGAACTGTCAGCCTCCTGCTCTGCAGGCATGAGAGGTTTCCATTGAGGTGTATAATATGCCCTCCCAAACAGAACTTCAAAAGGAGTTAACCCTTTTGCATTTGGAACAGTTCTCATGCTCAACAGTGCCAGAGGTAAACAGTGCACCCAGTTCTTTTGTGTCTCACTAATCAATTTTCTAAGCTTGTTTTTCAACACCCCATTATGCCTCTCTACTAATCCTGCAGATTGGGGGTGGTATGCGCAATTATTTTTCAGAGAAATCCCGAAATAACGGCTAAGTTGTTGTATAGTTTGATTTACAAAGTGTGTACCATTGTCACTATAAATCTTTTCCGGTATGCCAAATCTAGGGATAATTTCTTTAACAAGGACTTTTGCAACAGTAGCTGCATCTGGATTTTTAGTTGGAAAAGCTTCCACCCATTTGGAAAATATATCTATAATGACAGGGCAGTACTTCTTGTTTTCGCATTTGTTCAGCTCTATAAAATCCATACAAATAGTATGGAATGGATACGGTGGTGTAGGGAAACTCCCTTGCTTAGGTTTCAATGCCCCTTGTGCATGATCCTTGTTACAAACATGGCATGCTGCACAAAAATTTTTTGTGTAGTTTGTAAATCCATACGTCGTAAACACTCGATTCACTAACTGTACCATCCCCCCTTTTGAGACATGGCACTGCCCATGGCTCAACAAAGTTGCATATCTATATAGGTTAGATGGTAAAATCGGTTTCTTTTCTTTGGAGATGTACAGTCCCTTCTCAAGGATTGCTCCTCGTTTTATCCATATCTGTTTTTCTACATTTGTAGTAAGTGTGCATTGTTTTTAACATTTCTAAGTCTAAAATCTCAGATGGTTGTAATTCCTCACTAAAAAGAAAAACTTCTGAAGCTGAAGCTGCTTGTTTTGCAGCTGTATCAGCCCTCGCATTACCTTTTGAAATCCTATCCTGTTGCTTGGTATAAGCTACGCATTTGCAAATAGCTACTTTCTGAGGTAACTGAATAGAGTCTAAAAAGTCTAAAATAAATTGTGCATGGTTAATTGGTTTACCAGTAGATGTTATCATTCCTCTATTTTTCCACTGCTGTGCAAAAACATGTACAGTAGAAAAAGCATACTGACTGTCAGTAAAAATGTTCACTCTCTTACCATTTGCCAAGGTACATGCCCTTGTCAAGGCAATCAATTCTGCTGCTTGTGCAGATAAGTTGTGTGGTAAAGACGTTGTTTCAAAAATCTCAGTATCAGAAACTACTGCATACCCCACTAGATTCTATCCTGTAGGACCCCTCCTGCAAGAGCTGTCCACATAGTATGTCACCTCGGCATCATCCAAGTGAACATCTGTAAGATCTTTTCTAGGTAGTGTCTTTTGCTCAATCTCCTGCAGGCAGCAGTGTGGTTTGCCATCTGCAGGGGTCAGGAGCAAGGTTGATGGATTCAAAGTTGTGCATCGTTCAATTGTCATATGAGGTTGGCTCAACAGTATAGTCATACAGGAAAGATGTCTAGCAGGAGAAAGATATGCTACTTTTTCTTGCAGTAAAATAATCGCGACTGCATGAGGCACTCTCAATGTGAAAGGGTGGAACAATACTACTGAGGCTGAAGCCTGCACTGCCATTGCAGCTGCGACTACTGCTTGTACACAGTGGGGCAAGGATTGTGCCACTGGGTCTAGTTCTGATAAATAATAAGCTATGGGGCGTTGTTTGTCCCCATGCTGTTGTGTTAACACTGATGTCATATAACCTTGCTTACAATCTACAGTTTGGAAAAATCGTTTATGATAGTTTGGTAATCCTAAAACTAAGGAAGAAGCTATCGGTTGTTTCAGTTTGCAGAAAGCTGATTCTGCTTCTGGTGTCCACTGTAATAAATCTTGTGCTGCCATCAGCTTTTTGAATATCAAGTTAGTCAGCGGAGCATATTCCAAAGCATAGTTTGGAATCCAACTCCGACAAAAGTTAGAAGTACCCAGGAAGGACATCATTTCCTTCTTGGTAGTTGGTTTAGGTGCTTGTAATATTGCTGTTTTTCTGTCTTCATCTAAAATTCTGCCTTCTTTGGATATTACATATCCCAGGTATTTGACCTGTCTTTTCCAAAGTTGCAGTTTGTTTTTGTTTACCTTGTTTCCTTGAGTGGCTAAAAATTGTAATAATGCTATGGTATCCTCTCTGCATTCTTGCTGGGTGGGGGCTGCCAGCAGAATGTCGTCTACAGAAAGTAAAATCTGACTGCCTTTCGGTGGGATAAATCCCACCAAGTTACTTGCCATTTCTTGTGCGAATATCGTTGGACTTTCACAATATCCCTGTGGTAGTCTTGTATATCATTTCCCCAGAAATGTAAATGCAAACCAATATTGGCTGTCAGGGTGTATTGGTATTGAGAAAAATGCATTGCTAATATCTACCACAGAAAAATACATTTGTTGAGGTTTCAAATCATTCAATAAAGTGTGTGGATCTGGCACCATAGGTGCCCTGGGTATAACTGCGTCATTTACAGCTTGTAAATCATGGACCATATGCCATTCTCTGTTTGCTTTCCTAACAGGAAATAAGGGTGCATTACATGGTGAATCAGGAGATTCTATGAAGACTCCTTCCTTAAGTAAGGCTGCTATTATAGGTTTGATTCCTATTTCTGCATCCTTTCTTAAGGGATACTGTCTCTTTTGAGGTCTAAATGCTGATTTTGGCATGATAATAACTGGTCCTGCTGTACGAATAAGTCCTACATCTGATTTCCCTGTTGACCAGAGAGTCTCTGGTATGTCTTGTAAGGCTTTTTCCTCTTCCTCTAGTAAGAGTGCTACTCAGCTATCCTCACTTGCCTGTGAGTGTACAGCTGGGTGTGTCTGTGTCACCCAATTTAATTTCTGCTTTTGTACTCCTTGTTCGGAAAGTTCTAACTCTGTCTGCTTTTCCCATCTTGTGACTTTTTCTCCTAGGTCTGCCCACTTCAAATTTCTATCTTTAGTTAAACTCACATGTGGTAATTGATTAGATTTGTAAAGTGCTAGAAACTCCTGGGGCAATGAACAGCTTACTACACTGTTCCCTTCTGTGTCCCAGTACAAATTTCATAATACTAATCTGTTAGCATGGCTTCTAAACAGTTCTTGCTCATATTCTTTATCAGGTCCTGGTCTGTTACAGTAATATAGAGTGCAATGCAACAAATGCTGTTTATCAGTGTCAAGGGAGGGAGATTTACTGATGGCTACATTCATCAGTTCTTCGGTTACTGCCACTGGAGCAGTCGTAACTAAGTCCTGGCTGTACCAATAAAATGTTTCACCCTCCGGTCGCACAACAAAAGTATCCATTTGTCACTGTGCTTCCATACCCTGCATAGTTGGAACTACGGCTATGCCAAATATCTGCATTAGGTCTTTGCCCAAGAGATTCACTGGGCATTTTGCAGAAACAACAATTTTGCTTTTCTGGGTCATCCCTGAAACTGGGTCAGTTATCACTATGTTTTGGGAGAGTGGCTCCCAATACAGCTGTCCATTAGCTGCTTTCACTAATATGTAGTCAAGTGAATCTGAATTTTATGGTAGTTTGGAAGGATGCATTATGGTCCGTGAAGCCCCTGAGTCACACAGAAATTTAATTTCCCTCCCCTCTACCAGAAATGTAACTTCCAGTTTTGTGTCTGCTAAGTAGAGCTCTAAGCTCAATAATGCTATGTCCAAAATTTCATTTTCTTCATTATCTGTGATTTCATTTACATCCTCTATTTCTTCTGTCACATCCTCTACCCTTTCTATCACATTTGCATTTGTCTTTTCTTGTTTATTCCTATCCAGTGATTCTTGACTATCAAATAGTCATTCCTCACCCTCCTTATCTTCTGTGGTTACCTTCTTATTTTGCCTGAAATTCCTTGCTAAATGTCCCTTTTTCCCGCATTTGAAATATTCACCCCTTTTCTTTCTCTCTTCAAAGTCTTCTGATTGTTTATCAGATTGTTTGTTTCCCTGGGTAGTTTTCTTACCCTTCTTCCCAGTTTGTACTAAAAAGACTTCTGATCCATCTTCTACTGCAAATACTTGAGTTTTCTTTTTGTTATTAAAATGCCTTTCGGCATGCCGTGCATATTCAAGTAATGACTGTATTCTACTCGTACGATGATCTACCATGTGCTTTGTAATAAAGCTGCTAATGGGTGCAATACTGCCTTTTAAAAATGCATTCTTTAGCTGTTGCTCATATGGGGAATCATGTGTTTGGTCTTCAGGTACCTGCTTTCCACAATGGTTATTAAAACATTCTAATAATCTGGCATAATATCTATCAACAGTTTCACCTTCTTGTTGTATGCACTGATTAATGCAAGTCCAATCAGCCCTAGGCTTCCATTTCTCAGAAATTCGGTCTGTCAGACCTTTCACTCTGTTGTCCAGTTCTGTGTTACTATGTGGGAGTGGTCTAAGCTCTGCATCACGGGGATTCCAGTTGCCACTGATCATGTGCCAATCTGGACCCACGATTTGTCTAACTACTTTCTCTACTTCCTCTTCATTCAAATGGTAACTTAACCTCATGCCCTGTAAGTCTTCTAAGAATTTTCTAAAATTAACCTTTGGATGAGAAATTCCCTCTGTGGCTTTCCGGATGTCTTCCGGTGTCCACGGTCTATATACTAAAAGAGTTGGATCCTGTCCTGCCTGCAGATTTGGTACTTCTATGAGTGGACATATCTCCTCTTCACTCATAGCTTGTGAATTTTTATTAATTTCATATAATTCAATATCCCCTCTTAAGTTGCATGTTCGAGACCTGGTCTCGATAGAATCTCTGACAAACGGTTTTGGTTTTGCAGGAACAGTTGGGTATAGCGGAGGTGGATCAGCTTGTCCACTCATTTCATATTCTGGTAAGGGAAGTGGAGGGGGCAGAGGAGGGGCTGTTGCTATTACCAAGTTGTTGTCTTCTTTATCTAAGAACATTGCTTTTGAATTTTTAATCTTTTGTTCCCTTCGGTTTTCTTCTTCAAGCCACCTGTGTGCCTGAGGGACTCCTAATTGTCGTTGCTTTCTTAGCTGACCTTTTGCATCTGTTTTAAGTTGTCTAACAAGTTTAATAAGTGAAGGTTTATCTAAATTACCATCAAATTTTGTATTTATCAACCCATTTTGTATAATACTTAACATTATCGGCACACTGTAATTGCATATATTTCACGTCTTCGCTTAAGGGCGGGTCTCGGGAACTTTTCGTGCATTGATTTCCCATGTTGCCTTAGCTAAGTTAGAGATTGTTACGTAACCCTTTTTATCATGTGGTACCACAATTTTACACCTTTTCACAGTTTATCTAGAATAACTGCCTACCTATTCTGTTTCCCTGATCTATGACAAGACAGCAATCTTTTTGTCCCTGATCTGCACATGCAAATCTCCCTGACAAAACAATACTGTAACAAGTCCCTGATCTAAAACAGAAATAAGGTAAATTCCTCCTTACCTGACTCTCCATGTGTTGATCCATCGGAATGTTGACTCGTCCTCCAATCCCAGATCAGAAACAGTGGCTGGCCGCTTTCGAACGACAATTCAGTCGGAGATCTTTCAAAGCAGAAGAGCCGATGTGGCCACTTCTCCATACGGGTACATGCCACCGGGCCCAATTCTGACCTGAGCCTAGAGTGAGAGATATATTCCGTTCCGAAGGACCAAACTGTCAAAAGAAAAATATACTTTAAAAATGATCAAAACACAGTAGGTTCAGGTTAAGGCACTTTAATCTTACAGCAAGGAGACAAAAACGTGCTAATACAGAGTTTGTCTAACTAGAATCAGGAAATGCAGGCATTTTTATACATTTTCTAATAAGACATTGCCTACCAAGCTGACATAGTGAATCACAAGTTTTGTCATCATCATTTTGTAGTGATTGTTTTTACAATATTCTGCTGATACCATCAAGTTTTATGAGAAACTTCCTAAGAAAAACAACGTGGCCTAGGCTACCACCGGTTAGATATATGCAATGTTACCATTCAAGGTACTATGGCTAATTTGAGCACAAAGCAAGTATATAGATTGCAGTTCATTTTTCTAACAGTCCTTTGTCTATGTTATCTCTTACTTCTGCAGCTGTGCATGTTCTCATACTTCGAACAGAGCTGATTGTTTAAAATCATTACATTACAGAATATAGCATTGTTCATTCATTTCTTCCTGACCTAGCAGATAATCACCTGCTTCTCAAGTACATTTCCAAAAGGCATAAACATGAATATTGCTGTGCTAGCAATTACTAGGTCAGAGGGCATCTTGCAAGTTTCAGAAAGCACACTGCAGTTTCAAAAAGCATCTTTTAGTCTCATATGAAACTCAACTGTATATAAAACAGTGCATATAAAATAGAATGAAAAACGTGTTAACTTATTTAGTTTCTAATTAGCATTAGGCACACACATTTAATACATATTTTTCTGACAACTAGATTCACTATTTTCCACCTCGTTTGCATAGTATTGTCTTGTAATGCATAGTTACATGACCCAAACTGAGCCTCCCCAAAAATAACCACTGCTTATTGTTGCACAGACCCGGACACAACTGGTTAAAAGCACCTTACTATCACCGTATTCAATGTCCCTTGTTCTTCCCAGCAACAAAACAACCGGCCTCTGCATGGCTCGAAACCAGGATCCTGCACACCACAGACGATGTGCTTTACCACTAAGCCATGGCAGATATACATACATCTGAGGTTATCACGTACCGATCATCCAGCACAGGCAGTCAACAGTATAGGACATGTATTCCATCACGTAGATTTATGTGTGCTAATGTCCACACACATATATATATATATATATATATATATATATATATATATATATATATATATATATATATATATATATATATATATATCTATATATATATAAATAGATAGATACACATACACATATACACACCCATACGTAGATATAGAATATATATCTCAACAGTGGACCACGTGACACCAAAGCATTAGACAGGAATGAAAAGGAAACCACATGCACCTCCTGCATTATGTACTGGTGTTAATATCAAGGCAAGTGTGATTCTGTGCATCACACAGGTTCAAACTGTATTAGGGGTAAGAACTCACCAGACCTATTGCTGAATGTATGTGCATGTCTTGCCAACCAAGTCTCTTGGCCGATTGTGACATTTATGGCCACTATATAGGAAAACAACAAAACACACTCCTCACACATCCAGTAGCTAGCCACTAACAGACACCAGCACATAGGATATGACTGCCAAACACACACACCTGTCATGTCTTGGAATAGAACACCTACTTGTCTATTCTTTCACACTGCAGCATTATGCACTGACAGAACACGCTACCGAGATTACTGGGACACAACACTATCAGAGGTGTACTTCTAGGTGGGTGACATCATCAACAATGGCAAAGTAAGCGATAGGGATTGTATGGAGTGTGAACAGTCTAAAAGCATTATTTTGTTCTCAGGCAGATGGACACACACACATAGCTGGCATGGCTGGGATTAGAACACCGACCTAACCACCTTATCATACTACAGCATTACGCAGTTACAGAACACGCTACCAAGATTACTGGGATACAGCACTCCCAGAGGTGTACTTCTAGGTGGGTGACATCATCAGCAATGGCAAAGTCACTGATAGGGATTGTATGGAGTGTGAGCAGTCTAAAAGCATTATTCGGTCCCTAGGCAGACAGACAGACACACACACACACACACACACACACACACACACACATTTGGTATTGCTGGGATTAGAACACTGACGTAATTAACTTATCACACTACAGCATTACGCAGTTACAAAACATGCTACTGAGATTACTGGGACACAGCATTCGCAGAGGTGTACTTCTAGGTGGATGACATCATCAGCAATGGCAAAGTCGGCGATAGGGACTGTATGGAGTGTGAGCAGTCTAAAAGCATTACTCGGTTGCCAGGCAGATGGAGACACACATACAGTTGACATGGCTGGGATTAGAACACCGACCTAACTACCTTATCACACTACAGCATTATGCAGTTACAGAACATGCTACCAAGATTACTGGGACACAGTACTCCTAGAGGTGTACTTCTAGGTGGTTGATATTATCAGCAATGGCAAAGTCAGCGATAGGGATTGTATGGAGTCTGAGCAGTCTAAAAGCATTATTCTGTTCCAAGGCAGATGGAGACACACACACAGTTGGCATGGCTGAGATTAAAACACCGATCTAACTACCTTATCACACTACAGCATTACACAGTTACAGAACGCACTACCAAGATTACTGGGACACAGCACTCCCAGAGGTGTACTTCTAGGTGGGTGACATCATCAGCATTGGCAAAGACAGTGATAGGGATTGTATGGAGTGTGAACAGTCTAAAAGCATATTTCTGTCCCCAGGCAGACGGAGACAAACACACGCCAGTGGTGGGATCAGGGCAACTGCCTATCTATGGACCACTATTGCAATACTACATAGATACAAGCCGTGTCACAGACACTACACCTTTCAAAACTGTCAATATGACCTTCTAGGAATGCGGACATCGACATGGATGCTGGTAGTTACGATGTACATACCTGTGAACCTGTGTGTTCAATGTAGGAATCCATCCTGAAGTGGGGTATGACCATCTGTTGACTGGATGACTACTATCACTATACAGGGTTACAATGGCCATGCCCATACACATAGAGGCACATAACTGACACAAGGTGTCACTGGGCATGCTCATACACTTAGTAGCATACGGCCGTTTGGAATGCACCATGTGTCCATTTACACAATGTTATACTGGGCATGCTCACACACTTAGTAGCACAGGGCTGTTTTGTAGGCACTCTGATTTTAAACACGGAAGGGCACTGTGGCCATGCTATTACAATTAGATGTGAACAACACATTGTAATGGACACCGGTGTCAATAGTTGTCATTGTTAGCAGGAACACTGCACTACATATATCTGACACCAATCTTCTACACAACATCTGCTACTGTCCATCACCTTAGATGTACCAGTTTAAACCTGGCACACTATTACCACCTGTGGTGATGTCCTGCCAGGAGTGGCTACTTTGCCCATATAGTGCCATTCATAGTCGAATGTCCTGAGACCAGGTTAACACCGTGACACCTAGAGGACAACTGCATTGTATGTGTATGCTAAACAGTGCTAGATGTGTAGTGTTCATAATCACAGCTGCCCAATGTAGATCCAACAATGGGGAATACTGTAATCTGTGCAGTGAGAAACACCTGGCTGAAGGCTCAGTTGTGCATAATATCACTACCACCATATACCTCAAATACAGACATGTGGGCCATAACATAGGTACGGACCGCTCCAGGTGGTGGTGTCCCCAAGTACATGAAGGCCACTCACATCTACTGACCAGTACACCCTCAAAAGGCATCACAAATGTGTCAGGTGCAGATCACAGTGTCAAAAGCCGCATTCGAGGATGTAGCCCTCAGGCATCACCATGTACTTGGACCAGCAACACACATCCATACATGTGGTAGAACATATAATAGTACAACACCCTGTGACCCATGACCAGTGGACTGTACCTAGCTCTACATCAACTGTGCAGACTACCCATGTACTGACACAGTTGCATCATGTGTTTTGCAATGCAATGATACCACTGTTCATCACCAGGTCGGCTGTACACATAACAGGGGCCCTGGGTCATATACAGCAGTAACAGATGACTGTTGCTGTACACCAGTAAACACCCTCATGTTTGGATATGACATACATGTACCTGCTGTGGATATGTACATGCCACACACACACACACACACACACACACACACACACACACACACACACAAAACACATATGTATATAGCATAGCTGTTGCTGTCCTTCATGCCGACAGGTGGCTACAGCAATTACACACATGCACATGGAAGGTAGGTCCATGGCTGTTGAATGCTAACAGTACATAAGGTGTGATATCAATGTAGACTGAGTTAACATTCCCTCTGTACTGGTTACCCATGACAACTATCATATCATACAACAGTCCATGTGTCATGTATGTCATCACACATGTCCACCAATTGCAATACCTACAAACATGGCTAAATGACAGAAATGTAGGACCTACACACATGTACATGTAGTGGTATGCATTCAGCTACCATGCGTGTGCAGTAGCTGATGTTTGCAGGTGACGTGTGTCTTACAACAACATGCAGTTGCAATGCAGCCCCATCATTGCCAGCTGTATATGGTGATATACTGACAGTACGGTAAGATGTACATCAGGTATGGATGGATGTGTGGACATAACTAAGTGTTGGGCCATCTTTGCAGATGGATGTTTGCTGAGGACAGCTCACAGGTGTGTCACAAGCAGTCCTACAATAACATGTGCAAACATTAAGCTATGTTTTTCTTAATTGAAGGGGAACACATACAACCTACACAGCGGTCATGGTGTCACTGACTGTAAATCGCTTGACACCTGCAACACTTAAGACCTCCCATTTGCATATATCAGCACAATTGCCAAAGGTAGTGTCGGTACACATTGTAATGCGAGCAATACTGCTGCATGTCTGTCATACGTATCATAAGATAGCAGGTGTTTGATTCACAGTACTGCCATGTGTGTTTGCTTGTGTGTCCATATATGCCACGTATGGTGGGAAACACATCCCAATTGCTACTCACTCTCCTGTACACTGTTGTAGAGATCTACATACTGCATTGTAGAAAACAAAACATAGGCAGGGGTGGGTTGTGTATCACACACATGTGAGCTATCTGTATGTGCATGACATAGGTGCATTCAATTGTGGACTCCACAGTGTGTGTGGGTATGTATGTGTGAATGTCTGGTCCATGGAGGGAGGATGTATGTTACCATAGTGAATAGATAGGACCCCTAACCCCTCCTGGTGTTGCAATCTACTACCCTGTTGATGCCGTCGATCTTAGGCATTACTGACTACCTGTACATTTGTATTCTCTGTGTCGCATCATGTGGGTGCACAGTACTGTAATGATGATTACCACATAGGCAGGGGTCCTCACCTGAACACCATCAAGTGTGTGTGTGTGTGTGTGTGTGTGTGTGTGTGTGTGTGTGTGTGTGTGTGTGTGTGTGTGTGTGTGTGTGTGTGTGTGTGTGTGTGTGTGTGTGTGTGTGTGTGTGTGTGTGTGTGTGTGTGTGTGTGTGTGTGTGTGTGTGTGTGTGTGTGTGTGTAGTTGTGTGTTCTCATCCTGTAATGTGAATGTGTATTACTGCTACACAGTGAGGCCTCAAGCTATAAACTTGCCTCTACCCTTGTCATCAGCTAGACTGCTATGTAAACTCCCTACCCCATGTAACTGTACCTGTGATGTCACCCGGTATGGATGTCACATTTCTAGCCACTGTAGCTTAGTACACAGCTCCCATGGTCCTGGATCAGTAGATGTGTAGAAATCTTTGGAATGTCAGCCTTTCTATCAGTGAGGTTGAAGCTACGAATAGCATGCTGGTATTGCCATACATACCTGTGAGTAGTCCACATTTACACATGGGAAACTAACTGCAAACACTGACACTCAATGACACATACAATTAGACCTGAAGGAGGGAAGCAGGACATCATGACCTACATGCTGTTACTGTCGTTACCAAGACATATACTGTGAACAGAAAACAATGCATTCTAAACCTGTACTACATGGTATGTCTGCTGCATGTCAACAATACACAACAATTATAATTTACACTTATCTCCCTATTCTGTTCACACTGTGCATCAGACCTTATGAGCATGTCCCTGCACTGATGGTGTGGATGACAGGGATGCGGCACAGGCATCATCATATGCACAGGGTGATAATGTTTGCCAGGGGCATAGGCTGCTCTATGGGATGACATCATGTGTGTGGGTTAGGGCTTGTGATCTAATTGGCCATGTGTGGTTGTAATGCATGTGTGTGTTGCAGTGCCCATCAGATGTTTCTGGTGTGTTTGTGTATGTGTGCATACAGATCTGCCATTTGTCTGGCCTACACAGGGGTATTATTGACAGTTCCAGACTGTACAGACCAGGTTTTACAGCTCACGGTGTCCGGACACAGCCATGTGACTTGTGCCTGCCAGGGGTTGCATGGGCACTACCAAGCAGAGGTGCAGATTGGGTACTGTCCAATGACACATGTCCGCTGGAACAGTGTCCCCGTTGGGACTGTCCAGGGCCATGTGCACGTGGCCTGCTGTGTCCTGGTGTGGACAGCGCAGCACCAGCTGCACTGCTGCTCCTACTGCCACTATGGGAGCAGGCATGTGAGGTAGCTCATTCACGTAGACCTGGACCAGGTGACATAGCTGGCCTACGTCCACATGCCCTATGCCTCACTCCTACTAGATGTTCCAGCACAGACAGCTCACACTCGTGGATTGTCATGACACGGTCAAGGATTCCAACCATGTCACCCAATCATCTGTCCAAAACCTCAGCAATCTGCTGTTGAGCATTTGCCATTGCCTGGATGTTGTTGTTTAAAGAATGGATAGCAGCCCTCTGAAGCCTCTGCCCTTCTCTGTTCTTCCATTCAGCACGTGCCTGTGCTGCCATTACTGCCTGAAACATGCATCTGGTGACACCAGCTTCTGTGCTCTGTCCTGCAGGGGCATGTCAGCCAGAGATCCTCCTACAAGCAGCACTGGCCACATGCCTGTGTGGCCCATCTCCAGTCATTTGCCTGACACCATGGTGTGAATACACATCTAAGAACAAAAAATGAGCCAGCATCAAACAGATGAATAGTGTCCAAAGGAGCAGTTTAATAAAGACTACCCCAACAGCAAAAAGGCATCCCAAAACATACGGTTTGACAATGGTTAGAAACCCAGCCTTCTTCAGTGTACAAAAAGGAGCCCAAAACAAAAGTGCTGTATTTAAACACATAGGACCATGCTGATTGGTTACAAGATAACAATCAAATGCTGATGATCAAACAGCATAAAATGACAAAAATTATTTATGTAATCAAAAATGCATTCAATCACAGGGCTAGAGTGCATACATATAGTAATAAATTATTAAAGTCAATATTGTAATGACAAATGAAAAAAATAAATAAAAAATAAAAAATAAAAATGTAAATGATCTGATGAACTGAATGTAAAACAACATTTATATATAAGCTAAATAAATAATTAAAATTCATGTTGCATCAGAATGCATACTTCAAATATTGGAATTAATAAATCCAATGTAAATCCTTATAAGGTCTAAGTATAGTAGTACCATATGTTCCTCAAAGCCTATATAATATGTTGAATTTATAGACAATCATTTAATCCAGGATTAAATAATGCGCCTAATTTAGTAATCCATTTCTTTTCCTTGAGGTTCAATTTATTGTGCCAACCACTCTTGGTGGTCCTGTCACCAATGATTTTATCAATAACAGTGAAATGAAACTTGGCAGTATTATGTATTAATGTATGTTTGTATAGTGCATTAGTGATTTTATGGCATCTAATGTCACTAAGGTGCTCCGAAATATGTAATTTGACTGGTCTTGATGTTTGTCCAACATAAAATGAATGGCAGGTGCAACATGCCAAATAGACAGCCCAGTCTGTGTTACAGTTTGCAAAAAATCTAATATCAAAGACTGTGTTAGTATTCCTACTAGTGATTTCCTTAGTTTTTAACATGTGTTTACAGTTAACACAATGGCCACATGGAAAAGAACCGATAAGTCTATCTCCCAAGATTGTAGTTTGATATACTTGTGGTAACGTTGACTCAAAGTGGTGTTTGTAATGATTAAAATGACAAGCCAAATTCTTTCCCTTACGGAAAGAAAAAAGGCACTTATCAGGAACAATATTTTTGATTCTGACATCAGCCTCCAAAATGTTCCAGTTGTCCCTAACAATCTTAATAAAGTTGTTGGTATTCCTACCAAATGTTGTAGTGAGTCTGAGTTTATTTGTCTTATTATGTTTCTTTTTATATGTTAGTAGATTGGGTCTATGTAGAATCAGAATCATGCTATGGGTCTACATAGACCCAATCTACTAACTGCTAAAAGAAACATAAACAAATAGCTCAGACTCACTGGCATTGATAAGAATAACAGCTTATGGGTGTTGGGACACAGGAACTGAGGCTGATGTCAGAATCAAAATATTGTTCCTGATAGTGCCTTTTTTTCCGTGAAAGGTGACTTGTCATTGGCAACCACTTTGAGTCAACGTTACCAAGTATATCAAACTTCGATGGAGAACTCCGGGTTCTTTCCGTAATGACCGTGTATGACCAGCACATGTTAAAACGGGTCTGGTGAATAACACGGTCTTCGATGAATTTTGCCACGCGAACTTGGGCTGTCTGACGGCATGTTGCACCTGCCATTCGGACTATGGTTTATCGAACCAGTCAAATGCGTGTTCGAACACCTGAGCCAGTGACATTAGATGCCATAAATCGCAATACTATGCAAACATACGTTAATGTGCTAAGTTTCGCCGGTGCCAGTTGATAAAATCGTTGGTGAAACCGCCAAATGGTTGGCACAATATTGAACCTCGAAAGAAATGGACTAATTAGGCGCGTTATCTAATCCTGGATTAATGGTGTCTATAAGTCAACATATTATGGGCTGGAACATATTTTACCTGCCTTTATGAGGCTGCGTTGGTTATTGGTTCCAATATTTAATGTGCGTTCTGATGCAACATGAATTTTGGCTATCTGTTTGTATATATAAATGTTGTTTTACATTCAGTTCATCAGATCATTACGATTTTATTTTTGTTATTTTTTCATTGTCATACAATACAATATTGACGGTTTAATAATTTATTACTGTGTATGCACTCTAGCCCTGTGTTGAATTTTTGCTGACATACCAATAAATTTCATATGCTGTTTGATCATCGGCGATTGTTATCTTGTAAACCAATCAGCATGTCCTATGTGTTTAAATACAGCACTTTTGTTTTGGGCTCCTTTTGTACACTGAAGAAGGCTGGGTTTAACCATTGCCAAACCTGCATGTTTTGGGATGCCTTTGCTGTTGGGGTAGTCTTTATTAAACTGCTCCTTTGGACACTATTCATCTGTTAAATACGCGCTGCGGTCATTCTTGGTCTTGAGGTATTCAGTGGGACGCTGACTGTTTAATTCATCTGTTTGATAACGCTCATTGTTCAGGCTCATTCAGTGGGGAGCCCGTGGCGTTCAGGGGAAGCATTTGCCTGTGAATACACATCTTCCATAGCCACCACACTTTCCCGTTTCAAGCTACCACATGCCAACTGTCCTTCCTCTATGGCCACTGGTGATGGGGTATGTGTTGGCATGAGATCTGTGTGGGGGGATGAGGGAGATATAGGTGGAATGGCAACCAATGGCACAGATTCAGCCCTTGACAAACTGTGCCTCAAGCATATGTTCATCATCACTGCTAGAGTCTGTGGGGACTAACATCAGATGGACTGCAGGAGGGTAACACACCTACATCACCTGTGAGGGCAGACAAAGACTCTACATTACAATACAGACACACACAGACACACACAGACACACACCATGCATGTGATTTGACAGAAGGCATGTAACATGCATGTGATACAGCAGACGGCATGCAGCTCAGGCAATAATAGTGGTAGTTATCATACATCCCTGGGTTGCACACAACAGCATGCATGTATCATAGCAGAAGCCATGCATTTCACACAATCATGGTATTAAGCATGCATCCCTGTGTTACACCATGTGGACCAGCACAGGTTAACAGTACACATGGCTGATGTGTGGCATATGACATTGGCATTAACATGTAGTATGACATGTAATCTGCTGACGTGTGCATTGACATGCATACATGTTTAACACAATGGTGTCTTGTTACTTATACAATGGGGTAATGGTGTCACATTGCAGTGTTGTCTGTCCACCCTACAGATAAAATGCACATTTAGCAGATGTGCATGACCACTGCAGGGTATTATGAGGCATCTATATTGCTATACAGTGTGAAGTACAGACACAGTGCCATTGCATGGAATCATGAGGCGTCTCTATTTCTATACAGTGTGAATTACAGACACAGTGCATAGCCATGACTGTGTGCATACACAATGCATATATACTGTGGATTGTGACCCAAGTTGCTGAGGTGTATACACACTAAACCATGATGTGGAATGTGTGACACAGGTCACTGAAGGCCATACAGATGACACCCCTGCACATCTGCAAACATATTTTAGCTGCCTGGCAACCATTTCCACACATGGCAGACTTGTCAATACACCATGTCCCACATGACAATTGCGTACCACACACACGAGGTGCACAGCTGACAGTGATGTCCAACAGCAGCAAGGGGAATGTACTGTATCTGTGGCCTGATGTGATTGTCTGTGTATGTATGTGGATGCTGTACAGGTGACTACTGTCATGCTGTGACACAGTCATGATGTTCAACACATCTTATGTGGTCGAATGATGTTACACCTCCACAAGCTGTGCACAGGCCTGTAGGATGTCCAGTGTTCCACATCTGCAATATAACCATTCAACAAAGGCTATAGTTGGACCATGTGTAGCCAATGTACAACAGGGTGTACACACAAACACATCACATCTACTGTGTGTTGCTGCATGTCTCTGGCCATCCTCCATGGCCATATGTGAACATGGGTTGGCCAAACAGATGTGATGGCTGTCTATCTCACATGTCTGTATTGTCCATTAGGACATACACCCATAGATGTCATATACTCCACTGTCCACAGGGTTATGCAGACAAAGGGTTGTATGTTTGGTATATGGGGAATATTTTATGGGATAGTGAAACAATGTTGCAGCCGGCCCACTACATGTCATGGACATGTCAGATGGCACATCACAATGTGTGCACTCATAGCAGTGGCATAATCCACAATGGTGAATCCTGTAGGCTGCCCATACTCCAGCTCACTGTGTAGTACTGTTTGTGTACTCCACATGTGTAGTTCTGATGTGTAGTACATGTTCCTACATTGAACAACACCTCCACAGTTGTATACACAGCTGTCCACACATCTAGCAATGACAGTTTCTGAGGTTTCATGTCGGTGTTTCACTTAGTTTGTAAGTATTGCACATGGGTAGCCATTGTGATGGATTGCAGATGCAACCTGTATATTGTGACCAGACCATACATTATGTGTACATGTGTTAAATGGCCACATGGCGAATAGCTCTGTGCATTAACATGCCTGATACTTATAACTGTCTCACCTGCAATGGCCTGCTGTCTTAGCGGAATGCCAGAGGTACCTATATAGGGGTGACACAGCAGTATGATCATTATCCACACCTGTATGACAGCTACAGGGTGCAATGTGCATGTTAACACATTTGCCAGTACAATAGGATATACTATGGAGTATGCACATGTGTGAATACATAGAGTAGCATACTATAGTATGCGGCATGTGTGTATACATGTCTTGCATATGATGTTACATCACATATTGGACAGTGACACATGCAACTATATGGGATAGTTATATGTGCAGTAGTGACTTACCAGGCAACTCCAGGCTCGGTGGTTGAGAGACACCCACCTCCATGATTTCAGCTAAAGCTTGTGGATGCTATTCTGCCGGTGTCCCCAGGTTCGCCATAGCTCCTTGGTATGTGTGAGTGGGGGCTGGGTTGGTGGCCCACCATCTGTTGCACCTTGTTCCCTGGTGATTGCATTCACATGCTGTATCGTATGTCTGATTATGTCCATGCAGTGTCTGCACACCTGCTGGTATGTGCGGTTATGGCCCCTCACATCATTAACCCTCCTGCAAAGTTCCTGCCACAGGTCATCCCACTGCTGTGCATCCTGTGGCACATGGCTAAACAGAACATCATAGTTGTCTTGGAGGTAAGGTATAAGGGCCTCATCCTCCAAGCATGTATAGGTTGGTAGCCTTGCTCGCAGCATACCTGGAAGACATAATGATGGAGACAGGTCACAGTATCTCAGAGATGCACAGAGATACAGCTGCACATACATGTGTGTCACATTTATTACATATAAATAGTTGTATTTGCAAATCTTCATGACACTGACACCACTCACATGTTTGTGTCACACACATGTGACACCCAATGGGGATTGGATATTATCACCATATATGTGTGTCACCTGATTACATTGCTCATACTCCATGTGGATGCTGTCTTGATGTGGGCATGTCTGTTTGCCTGTACTGGTGTTCTTACCTATCAGCACATGCCTGGATGTGTCCACATTAATGCTATCGACCTTGAAGCTGTGTATATGTCACATATAAACACATACACTGCCTTAATGGACATGTCCTGTGACACTGCAGACATACATATGGAAGGCTTTACATGCATGTGTTTCACCATATACATCTACATGGCACTGTACAGCAGTTCAACATACTGCCACGTATTGCCTGTGTTGCACATGTGATACACATGGGACACTGGCTAGCCTGATGGTATTTGCAGGGATGGTTATCAACTATAGCATGTATGGCCAAGATCATCTAGTAGTCTGTATGCCCTGTACCATGTATGAGCCTAGGATGTAAGGTTACCTATCTGTAGCTGACATCTGTGTTTCCGGTGCCAGGTGAAGCAGTGCCACATAACTGATCCACATGGTTAATGATACATCTACCATGCGGTCATCACATCATGTCTGACAGAGGTGAAATGTGCAGCTTTGCTGGACAGGGCTGCATAGTATGGCAGGAGTATGTAACGTGTATGGCACAAGGATCTGTCCAGCATGTGGCGATCCTTGTACTAGGAAGGTGGATGTCCATGATGTATGTATTTGAGATCAGGATATGTACGTGTAGCGTGTCCAACATCACAGTGTTGGACATGTCTTTATGCAGGGTAGGCATCATGCTACATAGTGGAGATGAGGATTTTGAAAGCTGGTGTCAGCCATCCAAACATGGCCAATACCCCTTAAAGGTGATATGTGATCCGATATAGGTCACTTGAGTGATGATTATGGCTGAACAATGATCTCTATATTCATGGATGGCACCCTGTCATGACTAGGGTTGCCACTTATGACTACCTAATAGGCTTGGTGACATCACTAGCTCAGGGAGGTAAACTGCACAGCAGCATCCCTTACACACAGTGTCCATTATGTTGACCGCTGCCTAGGTGGTAGTTCATGGGTACAGGTTTATTAACCTAGCAGTGACAATGCAATATGCAGCTGTCAGATTGTGCACATATGTCACACACCTCACCCACAAAACCCCTTCTGTATGTTGTCCACAACACTGAGTCAGCTATTGCTACTAAGTCATAGCCATTCACATACTTATATAGGCAGATGCCCCCCATTTGTCTGTGTGATATGGGCTACAATGAGGGGGAGTACAACGAATTAACCCTGTTTTACTGTAGCTTGCACTGGTGTGATATGCACATATTAATCAGACACCTTCTGTAGTGTTAGTTCTGTCAACAGTCCACTGGCAGAACTATCCTGTGACATACAAATGTGCATCTAGTATACTGAGTGTAGGTGGAACACAGTATGGGTGATGATGTCCTATGACCTGTCACAGGTATGATATGCAGTGTGAAATCATCCATGCTGTCATCTACATCTGTACTGCTAACAACATATATGTTGATTAAGGTTCATGGCCTTTCAGACCAGACTCAGCAAGGTAGTAGTGCAGTGCCTCCCATTATGAGTGTTGTCTACACTTTGTGGGTTGTGATAACTGTTGGTGTGCACCATTCAGTGTTTTCACAGACTGACATGAAGCTATGTTTTACATGATGTGTATATGTAGAGCAAACTGTTTTGCCATATGTGTATGATACAACCAGGGATGTTGACAGGTCCCATGCAGCCTGAGTGCACCTTGTACCATCATAGTTAAGGTTACAAGGGCTCTGTAGTGTACATGGATATATGATTGTGTACCTGTTGGGTGTCAGTGTGTTTATGTTATCCAACACCCTATCTCTATTGCTTACTCATGTCAGCACTTGTTCAGAACATGAAAGCACTACATGAGCTACTAATTACTATAGCACTCAATCCTCCTCATTGCCTACAGGTAAACACTGTTTGTACTTACATTTCCCACTTGCTTAGAGTAAAACAGCTCTTGTACACACTTTCTTCACTTATCTAGTGGGAAATAGTTATATATTCAAGCATGTCCAAGTGTCAATTCCCAGTCTTCTCGCCTGTCTATATGATGAATATGGGCATCATGAGGCAATATAGAAATTGTCTCGTTTACACAGTCAATACTCCTGTGCTAACATCCAACACTACAACCTGTGGGAGATGCACATATCTAACCATGCTAGAGGTAAAGCTCTCTCCAACCCAGAATGAACCTGACAATCATGTGGGGATGTTAAACGTTTGCACCACATCACATAGTCTCACTAGATCTCCACCACCACAGGCCACACACAGTAAGACAACATTTGCAGAGCCTCTCAATACTATTCTGTCTAGGCAACAGAGAACTCCGAAGAAGAAATGAAGGCAGCTCCCATCCCCCAACACAACACCAATTACTTATAGCCCACAGACTCAGTGTGCCCATCAACCACAGCCAATAGGGCAAAATAACATACCCAACACATTAGTCATAGGTGACTCTATATGCGGTCACAATGATGTCCCACTCACCAGGCTACACAAGGAGATAGTTACTGTCAGCTGCCTGTTGGGTAACAGGATCCGCAACATAACCTATGCACTCAGGTCACTCTTCAACAGGTACAATATAACTGTGTCATTGTCCATGTTAGTGTGAATGCCCTGAGATGTGCCTTTCTGGACTACATGTAAAGAGACATGGAATAGCTCTCCGATCTTCTAGCCCAGGCAGGTATCGCCTAGCCCTGAGTGGCATTCTGCCATCATCCAGACTGATAATGCAGTACAAGGACAAAATTATTTATTTCAACAACTGGCTATGCTTCTGGTGTCATTCCAAGGGTATCCAGTATCTGTCTGCTTTGAATGACATGGTCGACAGAACACGATGCTTTGGCACAGATGGCCTGCACCTGTTGGCCCTGGGATTCCAGATAATGACTAAGGCTCTTGCTGCTCCTATAGTGCCTGTTTTAGGCACTGTTCAAATAACATATTCACCACCATAACAGGAACAGGCAAGCAAAACCTGAGGGTAATGCTACTCAATGCTTGACGTCTTCATCTCAAATGCTCTCACCCAAGGCACTCCTTGTAATGGACCACTTCAATATCTGTGCAGTGACTGGGACCTGCTTCTAGGCTCCTGAGATCACCCCTGCACTACTAGGCTATTACTCATACCACACATTTCAGTCATGTAACCAGGACCGGAACAGCCATGGCGGAGTTGTGTCCATATTTCCTAAGGATATCCACACCTCCAGGCTAGTTGCTTAGCACAATGCATCAGAGGTTATCCAAGTGCAACTAACTCTGGCCATAACTGCTATACAAATTGTAGCTTGCTACAGATCCCCCACCATACCCCATGGTTAACGGTCCTCTCTTCTTGGTGTACTGGAAAGTAGGGTTCAAACAGACACACTACTGATGTGCGACTGACACTACCCCACCATTAACTGGGATACCTACTCATGTACCGACACATTAGGCCAACACCTTTTGGGATTCATAACCTCCATTCACCTGGATCAACCTGTCAACACTACCACCAGGGGCAACAATATCCTAGACTCGGTTATTACCAACATGTGTGACTGGTGTTCCACACCTGGGGTAATCTCCTTGTTGGTCAGATCCACATGTATGCTAATCACCCTTGTTATTCACATCCCAGCACCACACCCTTTACGGAAAACATAGTACAATATTTCTACAATGCCAACTTCAGGCTTCTTATGACAGCAGTAGTAAATGTCATGACACAAGTGCAGATGGACAATACAGTTACAACTGCTGAATCATACACAACTGCACTTAATTAGCGCTTAGGCGACTGCATGGATCATGATATCCCAAACAGAACCATGATGGTACCCACCAGAAAATGGAGGCCACTCTGGTGGCCCACTGCCATGGACATAATGTACAAAAGAGGAGGAGACTATTGCAAAGTAGAGTACAATCCAATGAGTGGAGGAGCTCCCTGGTCAGCCTGAGTAAGAATCTGAGATCCCTTATCACATCCTCCAAAACTAGCTAAGTAAACATAACCATGACTAATTCCAAGGACTACCACAAAGCATTCTAGAGGTATGTCACTACTCTTGATGGCGATACCCACATCTGCTCTGACATACAGCAGTAAGGCACGAACATTACAGAACTGACTGATATTGGCAGCATCCTGCCAGATAGGTTCAGTGCTAACTTTACACCCCTCTCACACCCTAAAGGGCCCATATCTATACATGAACGATGCAGAGTCCCTGCGATCACAACTATGCAGTTCAAAGAAGCACTCTCTAAAGCCAGGAACACAGCATCCATGTGACTGTACAACATCCCAGGCTGTGATTTCCACAAACTTCAGAACAAACTGGCTCCCCACTTAGGCACCATATTTAATAATAGCCTTGCATCAGGCATTGTGGCCCCTGAATGGCACACAGCAACAGTTATCACACTCCACAAAGTTGGCGCCACAATGGACCAGGGGAACTATTGCCCTATACGCCTGACTAGACTGTTCTGCAAGGCTATGGAGCACATCATCATGGATCTCCTTCACAGAGGCATTGGTGGCCTCCAAACCTTTGATCCCACCCAGTTTGGATTTGTTAGGGCCAGACCATACCTCCTAAACCTGGTGGAGTCCTTTGAGACAGTTACCGAGGCAGTAGATGAGGGTAAGGAGGTCCACACAGCCTACCTTGACCTCTCAAAGGCTTTCAACACCATTCCCCATTCTGGTATTATCAACATACGCATCCACCTGCACATTAACCCCTACGTCATGAGATGGTATGCAAAGTGGCTCACAGACAGAACCCACACAGTGAGGGTAGCATACCCTAGATCCTACTGTAAATCAGTTACAATTGGTGTCCACTAGGTCTCGATCATAGGGCCCCTCATGTTCGGTATATGCTTCTCTGAGGTACAGGCTAGCACAGGAGGACTTACCCTGAAAAGGTTTGCAGACGACTGCAAACTAGGGGCCATGATTGATTCCCCAGCTGATACAGACACCCTCCATAAGGGTGTCACTGGGATGGATACCTGGTGTCAATAACATAGCCTCAAGCTGCATGCCACAAGGTGCATAGACATCCCCTTTGGATTACACCAGTCAGCCGCGGACTATCACATATAGGATGCAATAAGGGATCTTAGAACCCAAATAGATAGCATTCACTCTTTTGATAACCATATTGGCAAGGTGGTGTGGATATCCTTCTACGTAGTGCCCCTAATCTCTAATGGGTTTGTAGCCAGAACAAAGGCAGCCATTGTGCTTCTCTACTCATGACTTATGAAACACATTAAAGGGTACACCATCCTATTTGGGATGTACCTTACAAGACAACAGCAACGGCTTGAAATACCACAACATTACCACACCAAGAGGAATACTTACCTCCGAAGGATGACATATGCAGCTCAACTACAGAAACCCCAACTGTACTTGTTTGCATACTGCATACTCAGAAGTGATCTCTGCTGAACATACAAGGCCCATGTCCAAAACAGTATTGATGGATATGCTCCACATAAGCAAAAGCCCCTGAGAGCCACATGCTCTGGGATATGTACCTAAATGCAATGATGACTAGGATGTGCTGGAGGGATACATTCCTGACCCGGACACACCCCATGCTTTGGAACATGATTCTGATGTACATCAGGCAGGAACCCTCACTAGCACTCTTTAAGAGATACCTTGATGGGTGGATGGGAGACACACATGTACACCAGGGATCACTGCAGTGGTTCTGCTATACAGAGGTGCAGTAAACTAATGGCTCTGCTGTTCACAGGCACAGGAAGCTAACCTAGGGAGGTGCCGCAAGTCAAAACACTGTAGCTAGGCTTATGAATGGCCTTGGCCAGACAGCATAGTACCTAACTATGAACCTATGATGCTATTACATGTCCTTTCTGCATGGATGATTGACTAGCTCTTCCATTTCAATTAGCTATTATGCTGATACACTGTCTGGTGACTACAAGTCATATGTATCCTGTTATTGTGTATTATACATGCCAATAGATATACCTGATGTTTGCATAACATAACAGTAATGCTATGTAAAATGTTAGACATATCTACCTACAATACTGTACATTACACATTTTTGCCACAATATCTCACAATGCAAATCATAATTGCACAGCAGGACCACCTTAGACATGTTATTCTCAGTTATACGCCCATACATATGCCTACTGTTACAGTATATCAACATATACTATCCCCTGTTATGGCACGTACTTGTTCGACCATCCCTGCCACTGACAGTAGCTGGAGTGGAATTGTTGTGTTCAAAGTCCTTATATAGCATCCCTTGTGGTGTATGAGGTGT
Source organism: Protopterus annectens (assembly GCF_019279795.1). Classification (NCBI taxonomy): domain Eukaryota; kingdom Metazoa; phylum Chordata; order Ceratodontiformes; family Protopteridae; genus Protopterus; species Protopterus annectens. Next base: position 764,018,927 of record NC_056730.1, read on the forward strand.
TTACCTTGTGGCCTATAGCAGTATACACAATTTCTACGAGTGTTACAATGCTCAACAATACATCACTACATAATACCTTTTCCCACTATATGCATTGCGTACACTTTTATTATTAGAAAACAGGTACTACATACGCTGACATACTGAGTGTTCTACATACCTTATTAGTAACCCGAGTTGTCGTTGACGGTAATATAAATCCTATTTGTTTTGTGTTTCAATCCTCATTGTAACATTTTTCTGGTATGTACAGACAGTCTGAATGTATGACAAGCCATTGTTTTATACTTAGATATCAGTAACATGTGGTATCCTGCCACCAATTGGCATTCCGGAGTAGATGATAACATGCACATCAGCTGTGCAGCTACTCCATTAGCCAATGACATGGCAACAGTGGTGTATAATTGAATACTCCACTTGGGCATTGTCCCTTTGCCCTACCTTTGAGGAAGATGGCCTGGATGTGTTGTTTGTGATGAATTGCAACAGCTATATGGAGACACACAGATATATATTAACCTCATGGCCCATGTGGATTGTGTGTAATGGCTAGAGGATGTAGTTCTACATATGAGTCTAGCTGTTATATTTCTGAACATTGCTACTTCTGCAGGGTTTGTACCTGATACATCTGCAAATATTTAGGTCTGGCAAGGATGTTTGGGCAGTTTAAGGCTGTGTGGCTATGCAAAAAATGTTAGGTGTTTTGAACTGTGCTCACCTGATATCTTTGGTATACTGTACGTGTATATCATACTGTGCTGTTAATCAGTAAATGGTAACACTTCCTGGTGTACGCACAGCCATCTGATATGGGATTATTGCAACCAAACCCTGTAACATTGGCTTCTGTTCCATTGTACAACAGCAATGATTTCACATAGGGCCATTATAGTGTGTCTCTGACAAGGTATGTTAACGTTTCTGCAGATGTCATAGAGTGAGTGGATGTTTGTGATGTTATTACAGTATGTATTGCAATTGTTTTGGGTGTGGGGGAGATGTATGTGGGTGTACATAGCAGATGCAGGTGTGTAGGAACTGCATTTATACATATTCGATGTGCGTGTGTGGGCTCCTTCTCTATTTGAAGACCTATACTTTAGTGGATTAATACTATGGTAATTGCAGGCTGATTCATTAAGCCATTGTTAATTGGTTCCTGTATAGCATGCAGGTGATGTTGGTCCTTCAATCCCTTCGGAAATACATCAGTATGTAATGAAATATTGCTACATGAAAGCTGTATCGTGTATTTCTGTAACAGATATTTGCACTCATTGGAGTTGTGTTGGTGACTGAACCTCTTTGGCTTGAGTTGTCACCTTTTCAAATGGCCATAGTGGGACATTTGCAAAACACACATCAGATTTTAGAGGCCGACACATACCCACGGTCAGTACAAAGTATAGAACTTTACATATAAGCCTATATAAAAGCTTATTCTTGTAGCGGTTTACTTGCTTATCCTGTTTCTTGTTACATATAGGTATTTTAGATACAGGTGACTATTTTATGGAGCAATTACATTAAATATGGAACATGCCAAATGTCTCAAGATTGTAGGACATTAGTATTTGCACTCATTTTGGTCAGGACACTACCGCACATAGAGGGACTGCCCCTCACAAGGTGGGACAGGTGGCAACCCTATCTTTGGCTCATGTCCATAGCACATATTTGTAATAGTGTATAGACATATATACTCTCCATATCCTTTGTTCATAATGTTCAGTCATAGCGGAATGTATGATTGCTATGGTCCATGTTATACACATATTTGAAGACTTCAACTGCTGTATACGGTATACCCATGGATTCAGGAATGCACACACTTCCAACGACCACATTACCATTCCCAGACTCCCAAACCCCACAATGCCGAACACTCAAACTCATAACAGTCAAACTCCCACAAACACAGAACACACGCACACACAGACACACTGCTACCCATCATATCCAAACAAACCATCCTACACTATGTATGGCCAGGTGGCCATGCCCCCATACACCCCCCCATGTGGGTGGCTGTGCACCCCACACCACACCTACTTTAATGATCTACCTCTGAGATAGCACAAGCAGACACATGAAGCAAACCCACACACTCACATTACAGTCCCCCGAAAACACACACCACACTTAGAATACACCCTTACTCACACTACAGCAATCAGAAACACACTTACACACAGTACCTACCTGAACCGCAGCACCAGAAGTACTACTTAAATGTCCCTTAACATTGTGATAATAGTTCTCGTGGTTCTGGTGTTTTGGTACTATGGTCTTTCGGTCTTTAAGTCTCGTGATTACGCACGTCGGTATGTAAAGCATTCAGTATTTGGTAGTATCCTATTTATATGTACCTCCATGGTTGTGTAGATGTTGTTAACCTATCTATATATTTGCATATATATGTATATCCATATATATCGACATATATCACTCTATCACTGTTTCTCTCTCTATATTATATATATATCTATATATATCTATATATATATATCTATATATATATATATATATATATATATATATATCTATATGAAAAATGAGAGAGAGAGAGAGAATACACCTTTCATTGGGTACATGGTGGTATGTACTATTTCCCGAAGTCCGCCCTTTTGTGTTTTAACCTGTCACAATACAGACCTGCCATTGATACATCTCAGGTAGCTTAGTGGTAGGTTATTGTGAAGATTGTGTACATGGTTGCGTGTTCTACTCCTGGCAGTTGTTGTTTTACCTCTCAGAGCAGGCACTATTAGTACAAGGGTAAATAATGCACATTTCAGTGGTTCTGGGCAGCTTTGCCTGTGATCTGCATGATATTCAGCAAAGGTTAGACCTGTGTTGCACATATCTGTGTAGTCATGTTTAAACACCGTTTACCGGCACTTACCGGCGCAAAAACCCACTAACATGTGCTTAAATGTGCTCTACTGAGCTGCATCCAACATCCATTATTCGGGACATCAGAATTACATAACAGCTCTTGAAGGTCGTGGAACCGGGACCATGAACGACAAAGTCAGTGGCTTTACCACTGAGGTATCTGTGATATGTACAAGTGTTATGGTGTTTAGTATGTAGAGTGTACTACGGCTGTTCCTCCATACTGCAAACAAATGTGTAACTCAGTTGGTGTACATATGGATAATATTTGTTAATGGTATGTCCAAGTGAGGCTTAATGGATATGCTCCAGCTAGAGGAATCCATGTCACAGTGAGCCACACACTGTAATGAGCTACACCTTGCCACAACCATAACTGGAGAATGCTGGGGTGACAGATACCTGTCATGGGTACTCCACATGCTTTGGAACTACATCCCTGATTACATTATATGGAGCCCCTCATTAACACACCGGGGAATCCTTGCAGAGTGGGTGGGGAACAGTGGTTATATCCTAGGGATCCCTCAATTGGCTCAGCTCTACAGAGGGATAGTTAGTTAATCAATGAGGTGGTGACAGCAGACACATTTTGGCTAGGCGTATGAATGGCCTCTGACAGTTAGGCACGTACCTACTGATGTACCTAGGAACCTATACATGCAGTATCAACACATGCTGTTAGCTTAATTTACTGTTTAGGTATTGACTTACCTTGTGCCAATAGCAGTTGTGTGTGCAATAGTTGAGGGCTGCCTATGTAGGATGCACACAGTAGACCACCTATACATGACAATTTACAGGTGGTTGTGTGTGTGTGCCATCCATGTTTACTGTGTGTGCAGGTGGAGAAGTGTGTCAGTCTGTAGGGGCCTACACTGTCAGTGTATGTGCTATACGTTCCCTCTTTGCCAAGGCATGGGCATACTGAGCATGCCTCTGTCTGCCTACTGGGGCTGGCACAGGGTGTTTGTGGCCTGAATCCCTCTGTGCCTGTTGTGCCCTTGGCATTTGTGGTGGGCTGTGAGGGCCTTCACCATTATGTCCCTGCTGCAGCTGTTTCTGCAGGATCATATTATGTAGCATGGCACATACTATGAAGATGTGGGCACACATGCCTGGAGAGTACTGCAAGGCTCCACCAGATATGTCCAAGCAATGGAACTGTGATTTCAGCATCCCAAACACATGCTCCATGATGATTCTGGTTTGTGCGTGTGCTTCATTATGGCATTCTTGCATGGGTGTCTGTGCATTTCTGATGGGAGTCATCATCCACAGCTCCTGTGCATAGCCAGTATCCCCCACAAGGTGTCCATATGGGATGTCCCCCCTGACAAATATCTGGTACAGCTGTGAGGCATGCCAGATGTGGGAGTCATGGTAGCTTCCAGGGCTGCCAGCATACACATCAATGATAATGCCCTGGGCATTGCACACGACCTGGCAGTTGATGGAGTTGTATCCCTTGTGGTTTATGTAGCGCCTACCATGCTCACCGGGTGGTGACTTGATATGTATGTGTATGCAGTATATTACACCCAGTACCTCCGGGTAGTCTGCCACACGGTGGAAGGGGCACATATTGCTGGCCAACTCCTCCAGAGTTCGGGGGAAGTATATATGCTAATTGGCATGTGGCAACATGGCATCCAGGAACTGGTGGAGTAACCTGGATGATGATGCCTGTGAGATCCTCATGATATCTCCAGTTGGCCTTTGAAAGGTACCTGTGGCTAGTATTCTCAAGCTTACACATACCTTCATATCCACTGGGATGGGTTCCCCTCTGTTGTTTCTTCCTCAGAGGTGTGGCCGGCACAGCTCAACGATTTGCTGTATGATGTCCCTGTCCACCCTGTAACTCTCTACTATCTCCAGATCATCTAGCCCCTGGTAGGTTACCCTTGGTCTGAACACTCTTCTCCTCCTCCAGTGCCTGAGGTGGTTGTCAGCATCATCCTCCACACCATCTTCATTCTCCAACATATGCTGATGAATCAAAGCTATGACAGCTGCCAACATGTACATTTTAAAAGCTTCCCATCTGTTTACACCGATGGTGCAGTGTTTGGGAATACACAAGTGTGTGTGAGATGCCTTCACACTTTATACTATTGTGCTTTGGAAGCTGATGATGTCATAGGGTGTGCATGTACAATCTGAGCTGCAGGATATTTTACTTTTGGGTTTTACCGCAGGTACTGCTATTGTGGGGCCTTTGGTGTTGAATTACACTTGGCTGCCGTGGATCATCTCTTGCCATTGCCTTCATTTTTCAAACTGATTCCCCTCCCATTTTCAGGCATGTATCCAGCAGCCTGCTTTCTTGCTTTGTACTTTCCCAACCCAGGATTGTGTTGCGAAATGTGTTCTGTAGCCGATCTACTGCAGGTTTGCTTTGTTCTGCTGTGACAGTTCTCTTTTCTTTGCAATCCGCACCTCCCCTTTCCTGTTCTGCAGGTTGCTGCTAGCAGCCTTGTTAGCTACCGTCAGTGTCCCACTGTGAGTTAATAGGTGATAATTACTCAGTTGTACTCCAATTACCCTGCTGTGGCATTTCCTTATTGTCTTCCCATTACCTTCCTTTTTCAGCTGTGGTGCACGCTGCTCGCAGCCTTTTACCGGGTTTCGAGCACGTTGTCATCCACGTACACATGTGCTTTCGGTCACCTTCAGTGCCCTCAGCTAAACAAAGCTATGGCTACATCCACACCCCTATCCTGCGGCTTTGCTTAGCAATGGGCAACCCAGATTTGCAATGCTCCAATGTGCTCACAGCTACTGTGGCACACCCCTCTCCTGATGTCATGTATACCTCCAGGCAACTCCTCAGTGTTATACTGCTACGCCATGTGGTACAGCCTTACAAGGCGTTTGTGATTCAGTATTACTTGCCTCATTTGCATGGCATTGACTACTAATTCCTAGTTACCATGCTGAACACTGTCACAGACCCTTAGCAACCCTTGCGCCTTGGTTGTGGTGTATCATGCATACCATTGACTATTATGGTGAAATCATGATTTGTGTTACATTGCAGTTTTATGACATCTATATGTATTTCCCTTGTGTTCCCATTTGCACACCCATGCACTGTGGTTGTACTTTGTGTTAGTGTGCCCATGGCATTAAATGTTATTGTTTATGTGTTGTGCATTTTTTTATGCCATTGGCTGTATAATTAGCCATTGGCATATGTTAACTTTGTAATACATAAGTTTGTTCCGCTTTCATGGCTCCAATGTTCTGTTTGAAAAAATGTAAACTGTTTTTTTTTGGTTTACATTTCTGTATGCTTACGCTATGCCTTCACCACATCATGAATCGCTATGTACCTTCATTTGCATGCTGCACTACTGCACATGGGGTGATTAGCATACATGCGCCGAGAGCTGCGCAGCTCTGGCGTATGCTGGTAGTGCACATGGAATTGGCTTGTACCTGAATCGCTTGGTGGCCATATTTGGCATTAGAACGCCTATGCTATGGCTGCGCCTGGCGCAAGCTTCATGAATCCTGGGGCATATGTCTCACTAGAAAACCCTTCTCTTCACCATTAAAATCAGTAACAGTGTATACTGAGCCAGAAGAGGGGCAAGGGAAAAAAGCATCACAGAGCATATTAGCAGCAGTATTTGAATTATTCATACCAAAATAGGCAACACATCTGTTATTCCCTACACTTTGCCATGAAACTGATAAAAATGTATACAGAATGCTTTTTTATCATATTTGGTATCACTAGCCAGTTTCTTTTCATTCTATTTTATTCAGGTTGATAAATTATGGACAAAGAAACTGCCCATGATCCATGCCAGAAAATAAGGTTAATGAGTTAAAGTCAAGCAGAAAAATTACTATGCTCCTTTTTAAAGCACTGCTGATGGGATTAAGAGGAAGCTGACAAAAGAAGTGAGTTTAGAGTGTATATCACTTTCTTGAACTGTAGACATTAAGGAAAGAAGAGACCTGGAATGATACAAGGGGAAATAACATGTTCAGTTGCTTAGGTGAAGGTATCTATGTGGCTGTAAAAAAGGTGCCATTGATTAAGGCTAGGCAGATGATAGTATGAAAAGGCTTGCCAACTAATTATCACAAGCCTTTATTCATCTCTGGTTTGGGCATCATACCGGAACATCCATGACTGAAAACATTTCTTAGCCACTTATTTCTTGAATCATTTTCAGAAGGAAAACGTGGAAGGAAATCTATTGAGTAAGGTTCAAGATAGGGACAATTGTTAACTGGTAATCAACTAGAAAAGTGAGTTGTGATTTTGAACTTCTCAGTGGTTACCTGGGGTGTGGAAGGGATATGATACTATGCAGTCTTGCTGCTCTATTTTAGGCATGCTAATTTTGTGCCAGAATATCCTTGTTTAAATATGGAGCTTGACATTGTGTGCTTTGAGATAAGTAATTTTACTGTGATGAGTGATTTGTTGCAAACATTCTGAACATTGTAGAATTCTATAATTCTATCACAGTTAGACAAAAATAGGTGGCACTGTACATGTGAAAAATTCCTTTGTGATCATAACCATTGTTTTGATAAGAATATCAATGATTACCAACTTTTTAGTTATGTAAACAATCAAGTAGAAGAAACCTACCAGAGAAGTGACATTTTTAAAGAAGTATATTATGTTAAGCTGTCCTTGAAACTAACTTCAGGATAATATATATCTTAAAAATAACATCCATTTTAATGTATAAGGACATGAATCATGTCTCACTAACAAATCAGCAGGAATGGTTTCAATCAATAAAGGCAATGTGACCTGTAAAAAAAGATCGCAGGTACAGACAATTGGAAACATTTGTAGAGAATGCTTCAAAAACCAGTATACCAATAGCAATTAATTTCAAAAGAGTATAAACAGAGCATTCAATGTCAAAGCAGTGACTACCTCAGAAATAATATGACATTTGGAATTTTCAAATTATCATCAAATGAGATAATTGATTCTGAAAGCGAAGTCCTCAAAAAAGGTACTGACCTTGTTCCTTGTAAGATGTCATCTATAGTAGACACTGTTTTGATACTGAAGTTATACCAAGAAAATTGAATGCTGCTAACTTTTGGACTCATCCATGCTTTGCAATTAATTGCATTACTTGTTATACTTATGTTAAAATTGAAAACAGTTTTACAAAATTAAAAATAATAAAGATATGGTGTATTTGATTTTTAGTTTCAATGTTAATTTGTTTTTGGTCTGTAGTTATACCCATACAATTATGGAATTGTATATACTAGACAATGATTTACATATAACATTAAAGCATAATTGGTAAGAAAATACAATTTGCCTTCTTAAAGAAATGTGTTACCGACATTGTGATTTCACCACTACATCATCTCCTGTTAATTTTCCATGTAACATATTTCACTTGTAAGAAATAGTTGGCAACTTGTCTTTCTAGAAAAAAAGAAGCTACAACTGATGCATTTATCATGGAAATACTGTAGCTTATACATAATTTTTGGTTGTGAGGCATTGTGGGTCCAGTCCTTCATGCTGTCATGGCAGGGATTTTCAGTTCTAGAAAAAAATTCAGCCGGCTATCTTTATCAACAAAATAAAAACTATAAGCAGCATATATTTTGCATCAAAGACTGTATAATTTGATATTCTGCATGGTAAATTGGTCACATCTAACTCTTTATTTTGTAGACTTGCTTCAGAATACGACTGATACACTTTAATTCAACAAGATTATTTACATTTTCTTACTATCAATCTTAAATAATCTAAGTTCATTAAACCCTTTGATTATAAATGCTTTTAGCATTTAAACACTTTGTGAAAATGATATTTGAAAAGAACACATTCATAAGCTTAAGAATTGGCCGGATTCACAAAGGTTTGCACGGAGTCTAAGAGTTTATACTACATACTATATATATTATTAATATTCTATCCATTAATGTTTTAAGAGGTAATGAATCATAAGCACTGGACATGCTTAAGGACCCAAATTTATACCCTGGGTGTAGATGTACATTAGTACACGCATTTTAGTAAATAGTGTTTTGATATATTTTATATATTTTTACATCGGATAGTGTAATATGATGTTGCAAATTGTGTTTTGTTTAAATTATTAATTTTTAGTTAGCCAATTATTATTACTTTATACTACTTATCACATTGTATTTTTTGTATTCAGGATACAGATACACACATTTCATTATATATGACTCACTTTATATCTGGCTTTCAACCAGGAGCTGGTTGCCTTAAATATTGCTTGCTCAATCAATCAATTATTGAATACAATTATTGTATCCATTATTCAATTATTTGGTTGTGCAGTTAGTACTTAAGAACTGTTTGAAAATGTGTTTGTGAAATCTGAAGAAGCATGCCTGTGTAGCATGTGAAAGCGCTTATTTTATCTCATTTTGTTTTACTTCGACATTAAATACTGGTTTTATAACATCATGGTGGTTGTGTCCAGTTTTGGTTTTGATACTTTTCTCATTGGGAATTACAACCTTTATACGGTAGCAGCACTTATTTTTCTTTATTTTTCTTTAGTCTAAGAGTAGAGTAAGACTCCATGCAGCCAACATGTCCGCCTAGCGATCCATGAACAGCCGGTAGGGGCGTGCAACAGAGCTCTCAAAACTAGTCCTACACAGACAGGGCTTGGATATGCAAATTACCTCAAATGCAGGTGAAAGCTATGCAAATGAGGTAAATTTGCGATCCAGGAAACCCGAACCTGTCCGAGTAGGAGTAGTGTTATTTGGAGAAATGTACTCAGTTGACAACTGAGTACAGTTCTGTAAATAGCAAAACGGAGCCGTGACAGCTCCAAAAAAAGGATGCATTTACAGGAGGAAGCATGCCAATGGCCAAAAATATGGCCATTGGCAATGTGAAGTAATGCAAAATAAAAATAAAATAACTTTTTTTTTCATTCCGATCTCTGGGGTTTAAGCATAGCACAGCGCCGCGCAAATGTGCAGCACCCTAAAAACCAGAAAATCAATAATTAAGATCCACAAATGTGGATTTTATTGCTAATATGAATTTACAATGCAAGTGAATGGCAGGCTGAAGACAACACAGCCACCGAGTAGAGGTTGCTAAGGGGGGAAGCTCAGTCTAAGAGATGTAACCAAGCATTAGTAGGCAATCCTCTGCAAATGAGGGTTAGGATTGTGAATCGCAAGTTTACATAGCAAATGAGCACAGTCAGTGGAGTGTAGGAGTAGGATAAGGGGAGTAACAGAGTAGAAGATAGGTGACATCACAAGGGGGTTATGTATGAAAGAAGTGAAGCTCAGTGGAGCAGAGTGGCATGTGTCAGCTGACATTTACATATCATTGAAAGAGGTGTATCAACAGGTAGGCTAGGTAAAGTAAAGAAATTGAAGGTGTATGCCATGGATAACACCAAAGTTTCTTGCTGAGCATGCATGCACGCGTGTGCGTGCCAGTAAACCCGAGTAAGACAGTGTGCATGTGTGTAAGCATGTGTGCGCGCATGTAAGCCAGAGTAAGCATATGTAAGGCTGTGTAAACAGTTGTAAGCGTGTTTGCACGAGTGTGTGCATGTTTTAATAAGAATAAGCAAGTTTTAGTCCATGTAAGCATGTGTGAGCGTGTGTTAGCTGCTGTGTGCATGTTTGCGCTTGTGTGCACGGTGCTCCCCCCTGAAGAAACAGAAAGAAAAAAGGAAGCACACCAAATAGTAGGAAGTTACCAGGGAGTACTAGCAGAGCTAGCAGGTGAAAACAATCAGAATCAGGCAATTACACAGGCAGTACACTAGCCCAGCCCAGCCCAGCATTTAAAACTCTGCACACAATAGTCCATTAAGTTTCTCTCAAGAGACACTGCAACACTGCAGTAAGCTAACAGAAGTGAAAACTGAAAAAGCTTTACTGAGACAAAAAATGTTAGGGGCTGCCATTGCTGTTATAAGGCGACATATGCAACATGCTGAGGGTGATGATAATGCATATGCTGCTGGAAAACCCACAGTGAGGAGACGGAGAAGAGTGTACAGGTCCAGGGTAACCTACCAGGGTCTAGATGAGCTGGAGATAGTGGAGCGCTATAGAGTGGACAGAGACCTCTTGCAGCAAATTGATGAGCTGTGCAGGACATGCCTCACCCACAGATCCAACAGAGGGGAACCCATCCCATGGGAAACCAAGGTATGTGCTGGCCTAAGAATATTAGCAACAGGTACCTTCCAGAGACCAACTGGTGATATGATGGGGATATCACAGGCATCAGCATCCAGGGTACTGCACCAGTTCCTGGATGCCATGTCAGCACATGTCGGTGATCATGTATATTTCCCCAATTCCCATGAGGTATTGGCCAGCAATATGCGTCTCTTCCAGCAAATAGCTGAATACCCTGAGGTAATGGGTGCAATAGACTACACGCACATACGCATCAAAGCACCAGCCGGTGAGCGGGGTAGGGTCTACTTCAACCGCAAGGGCTTCCCCTCCATCAACTGCCAGGTCATGTGTGATGCCCAGGGCATAATACTGAATGTGTGTGCTGGCTGCCCTGGAAGCTACCATGATTCCCATATCTGGCATCTGACGCAGCTGTACCAGACATTTGCCAATGGGGACATCCCACATGGTCACCTAGTGGGGATGCTGGCTATGCACTGGAGCTGTGGCTGACACCCATCAGAAACGCACACACACCTGAACAGGAATGCCATAATGAGGCACATGTACAAACATGAAATGTAATCGAGCGTGTGTTTGGGCTGCTGAAGTAACATTTCCGGTGCCTGGACACATCTGGTGGGGCCTTGCAGTACTCAGCAACTACATGTACCCAAATTGTCATGGTATGTGCCATGCCGCATAATATGATCCTGAAAAAACAGCTGCAGCAGGACCAGCATAGGCCTGGGCCAAACAGCCCCCCACCATTGCCAAGGCCATCACAGGCAGAGCGTGACTCGGAGGAGGAACAACCTGAGCCTGCCCCAGTAGGCAGAAGGAGGTGTGCACAGTATGCTTTGGCCTTGGCAAAGAGGCAATGCATAGCACATACACTGGCTCAGTAGGAACTCTGGAAATTATACCTCTCTCTGACTTGCACATATAGTAAAAGGGATGCCTAAGTTGACACTACCTGCTTTCAAACATGTATAGGGAGTGTAGTATGTACATCCGACATAGCCAGCCTTGCAGAACCACCTGAGGCATGATTGCCATGTGTTAAGCAATATAAAGCAGTGTTAAACAGCATTTACCACCATGTAGTATATGTAAAGAAAATTGCACACACCAACTAGCACAATTGTGGTCAATGTTGAGTAATATTGGCCAATGTCCAGCAATGCTGGTTAATATTGAGCAATGTTAGACAAGCTGGGTCTAAGTAGGGCACAGCTGAACAAAAGCCAACATGCTCATATTTGCTCTACTGGCCCTTAAGCAGTCTGGTCTGCTCAGTATGAAAATATAAAGCAGTGATGGGCCTCGAACCCAGGATACTGTGCACTATAGTCATAGTACTGAACCACTAAACAATGACAGTATTGCAGTGATCAGTCTGTATGAAGAAATGTTGATAAGTCTATGCAAAGTATTCCATGGAAACCCTGCAGGCACAGCATAATCCCTGTCGAGTTTTGACACAAAGGTGAGTCCCGCAGTAAGAATAGAACCTGACTTTCAACACATACAGTAGAAATGTTAATATTGGACATGTACACATGCATCAACAAATGTAGTGGACCTCAGACAGCAACATACTGAAAGGTCACACTGGGCATGCTCACACACTTGAATAAATGAGACAAATGTCAGGGAACAGAACACTGACAGTCTGAACTGGGCATGCTCACACACTTAGGCCATTTCGGAGTACAGCAGTGGGCCACACATATTAGGCAGTTGCATGTGTTAACCCAGGAACCTCTCACTATCCAGCAATCTGCCCTGTGTACACAGTTATATGACAACAGACTCATATATAATATATTGGAACCCTGTCATAATCAAATATGTTCTGCAGATACCTAAGTTGTTGATAGAAAGTGGGAAAGCAAAGATGACAAAACCTGCAAACAGTATCAGCAATAAACATTGTGCATCTTGAACATTATCATAGGTTCAGAGGTTGATACTAGGCTATCTGCCCTAGGGCATGTACAAGCCTAGCCAGAGTGTGTTTGGCTTTCACAACCCTGTCAAAGTAGAACACTGTGCCTCTGAATAGTAGGTCACACAAGATAGCCCATTTATGTTTAGTGTATTGTGCCTCTGTGTAGCAGGGACCCAGAAGATATCCCATGGGTAAACATACGATCACCCCTCCACTTGTCAAGATGTCTCCTGTAGGTGGTCAGTGGGTGGCTCTGCCCATGCGAAGCCAGGATTACAATCGGGAGTGAGTGGAGCCTCTGGGATAAGAATTTGTCCCTCCAGCATGTCCTATTAACATCTGTGCTGAAGTATATGTCCCTGTAGTGTGTAGCTCCAAGGGAGTCAGATATCCTAAGGTGGAGCATGTCCATTAATTCTGTGTCAGATATTTCCTTAAACTACAGGCACACAACACATCCGAGTAGGTGGTAAGTGACTGAGTAGAGCTGGAATTACTGTATCTGAACTGTACAGGGCATCTGTGTGAGTCCCTACATCTGCTTGTTGAGGAACATTTATGGCCATTACAGTTGCTGCAGGTGTCAGGTAAAGTACATCCCAAATGTGGCATTGTAGCCAAGCATGGTCATGAGGAGTATAGGTGTACAATGACCTCACTTGATCAACATGTGAAACCATATGGGATAAGGTGGGCTATATAGAAGTTCTGTCTAACCACTTTGGCAACGTGATTGTCAAAGGCGAGAGTACGAACAAGTCGTGTCCCCAAACC
>NC_056730.1:764033215-764048421 GCF_019279795.1 Protopterus annectens
AAAAAAAGTCCATGTGTTATGTATGTCAACACACATGTCCCCCAAATTTGCAATCATACAAACATGGCTACATGACAGGCATGAAGGCCCAAACACATGTACAATCTGTGGGCATGCAGCACCATGCATGTCAGTAGCTGATGTAAGTAACTCATATGTGCCTAACTACAACATGCAGGCAATGCAGCCCCATATTGACATGTATAGGGGACATAGACTAGGATGTACAGCAGGTATGGATGGATTTTTACATAAAGTGGTGATCCACCTGTGTAGATGGATGTTTGCCAGGGGGGCTCACAGGTGTGCCACACCATCCAACATGTGCAAACAGTACGCTATGTTCCCGTTACTTGAGGGGGAGACATAAACCAAAAGCGGTCAGGTTTTCCCCAATCACTTGACACCTGTAACACTTACATCCTCCTGTGCATATAGCAGCACAATTGCGAATGGGGTTAAAAATGCAATACTCCCATGTCTGTCACACGTTCATCATATGCAGGTGTATCATTCACAGACTGCCATGTGTGTTTTGTTGTGACCATATATGCCACATATGGTGGAAAAAACCCCAATTGTCACACCCTGTACACTGTTGTAGAGATCTGTACATACTGCAGTGTGGAAAGCAGCTAGGCAGGTGTGGGTGTGTATCACAAAATCAGCTATCCAAATGTCATTTGGGGTCCCAGTGTGTGTGTGTGTTTTATGTAGGTATGTATGGCTGTCTGGGGGGGTGAGGGTGTATGCTACCATACAGAACAAAAGGATCCCAAAACCCTCATGGTGATGCACCACTACCCTGTTGATGCCATTGGTCCAGACTGGCTACCTGTACATGTTCTTTCTGTGTCACATTGTGTGGGGGCTGTGGGGGTGATGACCACATAGGCAAGGGTCCTCACCTCAACACTAGGGGGTGCTTTAAGTGTTGTTGCCCCCAGTGTGAGCATGTTCCTGTAAGGGACAGGGTATTACTGCTACACAGTGGGCCTCATGCTATCAAGTGGCCTCTAACTTTTCATTGGCCAGACCGCTGTGTACAACCCCTGCACCATGTCAACATACCTGTATGTGACCTGGTATGGATGTAAATCTCTGCCACTGTAGCCTATTAAACTGCCCACATGTTTTGGATCAGTATATGGGGGACATCTGTGTATGTTAGACTTTCAACAGTCAGGTGAGGTACTTTAGCATGCTGATATTGCCATATGTGCCTGTGAGTACTCCACAGTTACACATGGGGACTGCAAACATGCTACCTGTAGGCACATGCAAGTAACCAAAAGGAGGGAACCAGGGTATCCCAACATCTGTTACTGTTTTTACCAGACACATACTGTGAACATATAACAATGCATGCTAAACCTGTACTACATGGTATGCTGGTGCGTCAACAGTACACAACTAATGTAATATTCTCATATTCACACAACATTGAAATACACTTCTCACTATTTTTAAAAATAATGTAAATTACATTTCCCACTATTCTGTTCAGCCTGTGCATCAGACGATTTGAGCATGTCCTTCCACCGATGGTGTGGATGACATGGATGCGGCACAGGCTTCATCATATGCACAGGGTGATAATATTTCCCAATAGGCTGCCCCAATGGATGACATCATTGTGGGTAAGGCCGTGATTGATTGGACATGTCTGTTCAGTATGCATGGGGTTGTTTTTGGGCCCTACAGATGTTTTGTGTGCGGTTTTGTGTGCAAAAGTTCTGCCTTTGTGAGGCCTACACGGGTATTATTGACAGCTCCAGATTGTACAGACCAGGTTGTACAGCTCACTGTGTCCCAGGGCCAGTGACCTGTGCCTGGGGGTTGCACGGGCACTCCCAGGAGGTACAGATTGGCTACTGTCCAATGACACATGTCCACTGGAACCGTGTCCCCACGGGGAATGTCCAGGGCCATGTCCCATGGCCTGCTGTGTCCTGGTGGACAGCAGCACCAGCTGCACTGCTACTGCTACCCGGGACTATGGGAGCGGGCATGTGAGGTGGCCCCATTGACCTGCACTAGGTGGTGGCTGGCCCTCCCTGGCCTAACCCCCCACTCCTACCAGATGTTCCAGCACAGACAGCTCAGCCATGGATTGCCATGCCACGGTCAAGGATTAAACCCTGTCACCCAATCGCCTTCCCGAACATCAGCAATCTGCTGTTGAGCATTTGCCAATGCCTGGATGTTGTATTTAGGGTATGGATAGCAGCCCTCTGCAGCCTCTGCCCTTCTCTGTTCTGCCATTCAACCGCCTGTGCCACCATTTCAGTCTGGAACATGCATCTGGTGATACCAGCTGCTGTCCCTGCAGGTGCATGTCTGCCAGAGGTCCTCCCCAAACAGCACCGCCACATGCCTGTGTGGCACATCTGCAGTCATTACACTGACACCATGGTGTGTAGACACACCTTCTGTAGCCACCCACATTCCTGTTCCGCTAACAGACGCTGACTGTCCTTCCTCTATGGCCACTGGTGATGCGGTATGTGTTGGCAGCAGAACTGTTTGGGGGGAAAAGGGGGCATAGGGGGTGGCAACCATTGGCACAGATTCAGCCCCTGACAACCCTGCCTGTACCTCATGCATATGTTCATCACTGCTTTTCTGTGGGGACACTAACATCAGATGGACCGGGAGGGTAATGCACCTACATCACCTGTGAATGCAAAGAAAGACTCTAAATTACAATAGAAAAGAAAAAAAAACACACACACACACACACACACACACACACACACACACACACACAGACACACACACACACACAGAAAACACACACACACACACAGACACACCCAATTTAAAGATGGCATGCAGCATGCCTGTGGTACACAACATGGCCCGCTTTAAAAGTGTTAGTAACATACCTCCTGGGGGGCACACTACAGCAAGCAGGTGTCATATCAGTAGCCAAGGGTTTACACAATGGGAGTATGCATCCCCAAAACCTGTGGACCGAACAGGATACAGTAAAATGGCTGATTTACCTTGACTTTTTGCTGCGTGGAAAAATGCATACATGTCTGACACAATGGTGTCCCACATGTACAGCATCAAAAGGGGTCACATTTTGGGGTTGTCTGTATGCCCCAGATAGAATGCATGTTTAGCAAATTTCATGAGCATGGAAGGGTAGTGTGAGCCATCTACATTGCTATACGTGTGGACAGACACTGTGCCATTGCATGGCATCGAGGCATCAATTTCTGTACAATGCATAATATGTAAAATTTCATGCCATAACCTGCATACCCAAATAACTGTGG
Organism: Protopterus annectens; assembly: GCF_019279795.1. Lineage (NCBI taxonomy): Eukaryota > Metazoa > Chordata > Ceratodontiformes > Protopteridae > Protopterus > Protopterus annectens. The sequence continues at coordinate 764,036,503 of NC_056730.1, forward strand.
ATTGTGACCCATGATGTTTACACACCAAACCATGCTGTGTCAATGACAGGTCACTGGAGCCCCGTGACACCCTGCACAACTTACAGGGTCTTAGCTGCCTGGCAACCATGTCCACACATAGCAGACATGTCTTCACCATTTACATGACATTGATTACCACACACACACGAGGTGCACAGCTAAGGTGATGTCCACAGCGGGAAATGTACATATCTGTGGCCGATGGGGGCAATGTCTGTGGAAGCTGTACATGTTTTATGAACACAGTCGTGATGTTCAACTGATCTTTAGGGTTCAGTGACACCTCCATAGCTGTGCACAGGCTTTTAGGATGTCCAGTGTACCACATCAACTGTATAATCAGTCAACTAAGGCTATAATTGGACCATGTGTGGACAATGTGCAACAGGGTGTATACACATCACATCTACTGTGTGGCTACGTGTCTCTGGCCATCCCCCATGGCCATGTGTACACATGTGTTGGCCAAATGTGTGTGATGGCCATGTGTGTCACATGTCTGTGTTGCCCCTATGACATACACCCATAGATGTCAGATATGTCACCATCCACAGGGCTATGCAGACAAGGGGTTGTATGTTTGGTATGGGGGGTTATGGGTCATGGGATAGTGTGAAAAACAGAAACCCCACATGTCTGGGACATGTCAGATGGCACATCACAATGTGTACCCAATGCGGGGGCATAAACACAATGGTGACACCTGTGGGCTGCCCATATCACAGCTCACTGTGGGGTACTGTTGCTCCACCATGTTGTTCCAATGCATACTACATATGCCTCCATTGTAGAACACCTCCACCGTTGTATGCACAGCTGACCACACATGCAGCAATGACAAATTCTGTGGTTTCAAGTTGGTGTATCATTTTGTTTGTATATATTGCACATGGGTGGGCTGTGTGAATGATGGGTGATGCGACCTGTATATTGTGACTGGAACGAACATCAATGTGCAAGTGTTAACGGGCCCACATGGCAAATAGATCATGCTTTAACATGCCTGATACTGATGACAGTCTCACCTGCAATGGACTCATGTCGGCCCACACCAGAGGTACCTGTATAGGGTGACACAGCAGTATGAACATTATCCATGACTGTATGACACCCAAATGCACTGTGCATGTTAACACATTTGCCTGTAAAATAGCATATAGTATGCACATGTGTGCATACACAGGGTAGCATACTGTAGTATGCAGCATGTGTCCACATACCTTGCATATGTTGTTACTTTACATAATGTACAGTGACACATGCAACTAAATGGGATATAATAGCCATATGTGCAGTACTGACTTACCAGGCAACTCCAGGCTCATTGGTTGGGAGACACCCACCTCCATGATGGCAGCTAGTGTTTTGGATGCTGTTCTGGGTGTCCCCCGACCGGGCAGTAGCCCCCCGGTGTGTGTGAGGGGGGGGTGGGGTGGTGGCCCCCCCCCCGTTCCCCCTTTTTCCCCTGGCAATTGCACCGCTGTTTTGCATGTCGATCAAGTCCGTGCAGTGTCTGCGCACCTGCTGGTAGGTGCGGTTATGGCCACCCACATTGTTCACCCTCCTGCGAAGATCCTGCCACAGGCCCGCTGCTGGGCATGCTGTGGCACATGGCTGAACAACACCTCATAGTTCTCATGGAGGTGGATGAGGACATCATCCTCCTGGTGGTTTATGCGGGAAGGCGGGAGGCATTATCTGTAAGACATAATGATGGTGACAGGTCACAGTTTCAGAGATGTACAGAAATACTGCTGCACATACATTTCTATGACATCTAGTACATCTGCACAGTTATCTTTGCAAATCATCATGACACGGACATGACTGATGTGTTTGTGTCACACACATGTAACCCCCTTTTGCATTGGATATCATCACCATATATGTGTGTCACCTCATTACAGTGTTCATACTCCATGTGAATGCTGTCTTGATGTGGGCATGTCTATTTGCCTGCACTGGTGTTCTTACCTATCTGCACATGCCTGGATGTGTCCACTTGCTGTTGACCTTGATGCTGTGTATATGTCACATATCAACACAGACACAGCCTTAATGGACTTGAGCAGTGACAATGCACACAAGCATGGAAACCTGTACATGCATGTTTTTGCCATATACATCTACACAGCACTGTGCTGTTCAACATCCTGCCACGGATCGCCTGTGTTGCACATGTGATAGACATGGGACAATGGTTAGTCGGACATTCGAGGGAGGGTTTTCAACCATAGCATGTATGGGAAATTTCCCAGCTGTAACAGACACCCATTATCCCACCGGGGGCATCAGTGCCACATTACTGATCCAAACAGTTGATACTACATCTACCATGCAGCCATCACACCATGTATGACTGGGATGACATGTGCAGCTTTGATGGACGGGGTTGCATGGTTTGGCGGAGTATGTCACATGTATGGCACAGGGATCTGTCCAGCATGTGGCGATCCTAGTATTAGGACGGTGGTGTCCATGACATTTTTCTTACAGATCAGGATAGGGCATGTAGCACCATCATCATGGTGTAGCAATGTCTTTATGCAAGGTAGACAGCATGCTGCATAGTGGAGGTGAGGATTGTGAAGGCTTACCCCCCCTCATGGCCATTCCCCCTTAAAGGTGATTTGTGATCCAATATTGGTCACCCAGTGCTGTATATGCCTGTCCAATGATCTCCTGCTCATGGATGGCACCCTGTCATGACAGGGGGTACCTCTATGACCCTAAGGGGCCTGGAGAGTCACCAAGTTGGGGAGGTGTACTGCACAGCACCATCCCTTACACAGTGTCCATAATGTTGACCACAGCCTAGGTGGTAGTTAATGGGTACAGGGATGTTCACCTAGCGGTGACAATGCTGATATCATCCATCAGAATGTGCACATATGTCACACACCTCACCCACACAGCCCATTCTGTATGTTGTTCACAACACTGACACTGCTATTCCTCATAGGTCATGGCCATTCACATCCTTATATACACAGATGCCTAAAATTTGTCTGTGTGGTATGGGCTACAATGAGGGTGGAGTACAACACATTAACCCTGTTCTACTGTAGCTGGCACTGGTGTGATATGCACATGTCACTCTGGCACCTTTTGTAGTTGTGAGTCTGTCAACAGGCCACTGGTAGAACACTCCTGTGACATACAAAGGTATTTGTAATCAAACATCCTCTGTCTTGTACATCTGTACTGCTAACATCTACATAAATGGTTCGGGACATGCACACCATACTCAGGGGTTAAGTGTGGTGCCACACTTTTGACTGTGCCACCACTTGTGGGTTGATATTATCCAACACCCTATCTGAAATTTATGGTCATGCTAGGCACTTTTTCAGAACTTGGAGCATGTCATGAGCTACTGATTAATATAGCCCCCATTCCACACCTTTTCCCTCACAGGTACACTGGCTGTCCTAAGATTTCCAGCTTGTTTTGGGTACAACTGTTGTACACACGAACTCACATACCCTTGAGACATGGTTGTATATACGGGAATGTCCAACTGTCACGACCAGTGCTTTTGGGCCTGCAATGATATTGTTGTGGCAATAGAGCAATTGTCTCATGTACACATTAAATGCTCACCTCCCCCACACTACAGCCTGTGGGGATGCACTTATGCAGCCCTGCTGGGGGGAATGCTGTCACCAACCCTGACTGCACCTGACAGTTTTGGGGGTGTGTAACATTCAAAAACCCCACTCATCACATAGTCTCACATGATCTCCCCCACAGGCCACAAAAAGGACAACGGGCAGTACCCTCCATACTCTTTTAGGCACCAGAGGAAACCCCATCTGGAACACAACATCACCAACTTATAGCCCACAGACTCATGTGTGCCCATCACATACAGCCAATAGTGTGTTATAACAAAACAACACACCAGTCATAGGTGACTCTGTAGGGGGTCACACTGCAGTTCCCACAGCAGGCTACACAAGGCGATAGTCACACATCTTGCTGTTGGGTAACTGGTTCTGCAACATAACCTATGCACCCATCCACACCTCACCAGGTATGCTGTGACTGTCATTCCCCATGTTAGGGGACTGCCCTGAGATGCCACTTCCAAAACTGTGGGGGCATGCAATAGCTCACCCGCCCCGGAAGGGGGTGGGCCAAGCCCTGGGAGCATTATGCATTCATCTGGACCCGATACCACTGAACAACGACTGACTGTGTCACAAACAGTTGCCTATGCTTCTGCTGTCATTCCACAGGCATCTGGTATCTGTCCGCTTTGACTGACCTGGTCAAACACAATGATTTTGCACAGAAAACCTGCAACTGTCAGCCCTGGGAGTACAGATCACATGTAAGGCTCTTGCTGCTTCTATACTGCCTGTCTTGCAAAGTTTCCAATAACAGTCACCGGCAGAATGGGAACTGGCAAGCAGGACATGGGGTCATGTGACACATTGCTTGCATCTTCCTCTGTGATGCACCGGGAAGGCACACCTTAAATGCACCACTCCCAAAATCTCTGCAGTGACTGGGACCTGCCTTAAAGGGTCTGCAGAGCACACCTGCAATGACAGGTTATAGACAGACCATACCTTTCAGGCACATACCTGGACGGGACACCCACAGCTGAGGTGTTCCCATATCCCACTATGTTGCACACATCCTGGCTAGTTACTTAGCACAATGCATCAGAGGTGCTCCACATGCAACTAACTGTGTCTGGAACCACTATACACATTGTAACAAGCTACAGATTCCCCCATACCCCCCGGGTTTCCCAAACCCCATTTGTTGGGTACTGGACAGTAGGGCTCAGACAGCTACTACTGATGTGTGACTGACAACCCACACTTAACTGGGATAGCCACTCATGTACTGACACATCCATGAGTCATAACCTCCACTGGGTGGATCAACCCATACACACCACCTCCAAGACCAACATTAACCTTGACATGAACACTACCAACATGTGACTGGTGTTCCACACCTGGGTTTTCCCTCATTGGTGGATTCTGAACATATGCTAATCAACCTTGTTAGCCACATCCCGGGACCACACCCTTTTAAGGGATACACAGTACATGAGTACTACAACACCTACTACAGACGTCTTTTACAGCGGTTGTTAATTGTCATGACACCGGGAGATGGACAATGCACATACAAATGCAACACCCCAGTGCACTTCAAACAACAACTGCATGGATCATGCTATTCCACACAGAGCCATGATGGTACACAGCAGATAACAGACGCCACTCTGGTGGTCAAGTTTCATGGACATAATGTACAATAACAGGTGGGGCTCTTGCACAGTGGTGTACAATTTCCCCTGGGTGGGGTAGCTCACTGGTCAGCCTCGGTAGGGCCACGGGATCCCTCATCACATACCCAAGACTAGCTACGTAAACATTACTGGCACATTCCGGGGGGTACCACAAGGCATTATGGTGGTATGTCAGGTCATGGCAACACCCACATCTGCTGTCCCCATACAACAGTCACTCAGGAACATTACAGACCCAGGTGATGTTGGCAACATGCTGGGGGATGGATTCAATGCTAACATTACACCCTCTCACTCACTACAGGGCCACAATCCATGCAGGTTTGGGGGTCCCTGTGGTCACACCTACACAGTACTAACCTGCACTCTATATGTCCTGGGACACTGGCCCCATGTCACCTTCCAAAGTCCCAGGCTGTGATGTCCACAAACCTCTGGAAGACATGTCTCCCCACTAGGCCACCATATTCAGTAATAGCCTTGTATCAGACATTGTGGCCCCTGAATGGCCCCGAAACATTTATCACACCCCCCAGGTGGCACCACAATGCCCAGTGGGACTATAGTCCTACACACCTGACTGGACTGTTTCATGGCTATGGGGCACATCATCAAGGACATCATTCACAGAGACATTGTTGGGCTCCGGTCCTTTGATGCCACCCGGGGTTTGGGCTTGTTAGGGCCAGAGCATGGCCCCTACACCTGGTGGACTCCTTTCATACAGTTACCAGGGTAGTTGATGATGGTACGGTGTCCACACATCCCTATTGCCTCTCAGCACCCCCCATTCTGGTATTGACAACATACACATCCACCTGCCCCATGTTTTTCTCAGGATGTTATGCAATGTGGCTCATGGACAGGACACACAATGAGGGGAGCATACCATAGTACCAATCATTTACAGTATATCATAATGCCCTGTGACAGTATATTAACATATACTATCCCCTTGGGAGGCCCTTTTTGGACATACCCTACCACAGGGGGTTTTATGTAATTGTTCTGTTTAAAGCCCTCATGTAGCATCCCTTGTGGTGTCTGTGATGTTTTACCCAGCTGGGTGGAAAAGTTTCTACAAACTTAAGTATGCTCCCAAACATCACTACAAAAAACCTTTTCCCCCTTATGCATTAAAACTTTTAATTAATGCAAAACAAGCTATACATACAGTAAATAATTAATACAAAACATGCTATACATATACTTACAACCCGGGGTTTTACATACCTTGTTTTTTTACACTTTTTTCTCTATCTCTCAAACTGCTTTGGGGATTTTGTATGAGCATAGGTTTGAATGTCTGGCAAGTCTTCCTTTATACGTCAATACCTGTAATGGTTTTTCCCGCCACCATTGGTGATTCTGAGTGACTAATTACTTGCATATCAGCTTTGCAGCTACCACATTTAAACCACCAACAGTGGGGTTAAATTTACTTCTCCACTTGGGGGTTGGCCATTTCCCTACCTTTGGGGGGACTTCCTTGGGGGTTTTGTTTTGTTATGTTTGCAACTGCTTTCATAGAGACAAGTATACTTTATTCATGTCCTGTTATTTTGTGACAGCTAGCATATGTGGTTCAACATGTGGGTGCACCTGTCATCCAAATGTCTTTAACGGACTATTTCCCAAAAACCCGTAACATCCCCGTTCCATTATACAATGGCTGCAATTTTGCATGGGCCTTTAATTTTCCGGGGATGTTGGCGGTTCTGCAGTTGTAATTGACTGACTGGATCTTTTTGCTGTTATTACAGTCTGTTTTCTATAGTTTCTAGTGTGGGATGTTGGGGGGGGTGCACAAAACAGGTTTTGGGGTTGCTTTCTACATATTCCATATATTGTGTGGGCCCCTTTTTAAAGAGCTATCAGTTAGTAGACTTATGTTATGGGATTGTACATTGGGCCGGGTTTAAATTTGGGTTTTTATATAGTATGCAGGTGGGGTTTATACTTCCATTTAAATTGGGGATATGTAAAGGGATATGTCTACATGACAGCTACCCCGTATTTCTGTCCCAGTTATTTGCAGTCATGGGGGTTGTGTTGAAAAAAGAATCTTTTTGCCGGGGGTTGCCCCTTTTTCATATGGCCATTGTTGGACACTTAGGACAAAAGCGGTGTTTACAGGTCAACACATAGCCACTCAGTACACAGGATAGCATACTTTTATCTCAATACATACCTATTTTGTTGGACTTTCTACTTATCATATTGCATGTAACATTCACGCTTACATACAGGCATAACTATTTAATGCAACTATTACTTTATTATGGGACATAAATGCCCAAAATCTAATTTCCCGTAATGTTTTTGTCAGGACACACCTCCCCGGGGGGGCTGTCCTCCTAAGGGGGATAGGTGGTACCATTGCCCGGCTCTTCCCCCCTACCGTTATCTACCTCGAGTTGGCACTCAGAAAATGATGTGCACACACAAAATTACAGTCAAAATGCACCCCCTCAACACAAAATACACAGACTAGGGCACTAAAAACACAGTTGAACACAGTACCTATGTGGAAAACCCGGCAGCTAAAAATTTCCTTCATATCATCATGCTATTACTGGGTTGTACTTTTCTCTTTGGTTTTCAGCCTCGTGGTTACACTTTGGTATGTTACACATTCCATAGTTGGCGGGATCCTTATTTGTACCTCCAATTTATGATGTCGTTGACCTATCTATATATATTTGCAGATATCGCTGAATCCTATATATCAACATATATCACTCTATGTTTCTATCTTTTTATATATATGTATATATGTGCCTTTTTTTATATATATATATATATATATATATATATATATATATATATATATATATATATATCAGGAAAATGACGGCAAGCTCCCCTTTTATTGTGTACTTGTTGGTGTATACTGCCTGGACTCGCCTTTGTTTGTACTGTCCCTTAAAACCTGCCATAGGTTATTCCCGCTGTCCCCTCAGGGGCAGTCCTTCTTGGGGAGTTGTGTCCTGCAAAATATTTGTAAAAATGGCAAAAGTCCTGTGATTTAGAACATACTTATTTCCTATAGTTTATGTAATAATGAAAAAAAGTTATTCTGTATCTGAACCAACAAACAGAATAAGTAAGTAAACATTACAAGAATGAGCTTTTATCTAGGAAAAAAGTGAGTTTTGCTTTCCATACTGGCTGGGTGTATGTGTCGGGCCCGCAGACATCTGACGTATGTCCCACATTATCTTTTAAGAGGTGGCAACCCTACCAAAGGGACATCTTCGCTTGTTGGTGATTCTATACATGATTGCTGTTCTACACCCAGTGGTCGTTTTTCCCTTCAGAGCAGGTGCTATTAGTACAGGGGTAAATCATGCTGGTTTCACCTGTTCTGGACATCATTCACCATGATCTGCGATATTGAAACTTATCCCTGTTTTTGCATATCCAAAATTTATATTTAACCCACCAGCAGTGGGCAATGCATATTCCTGGTAATGTTAAACATATGATCTGATGACCCATCTGACATGCATTACCCTTTCCTTCGGGGTTACATTACATCCCCTTTCAAGGGGAAACCGGGAAAATACGAAGTCACTGCATTTAACAAAGGCCATCTATTTTACAGTTATGTCATTTTGTTGGAGTACATCCACTCCATACTGCAGTCACGGGTAACTCAGTTAGTTTACATATTGATGAGTCCAGTTAATGGTATGTCCATGTGATGTTACTGTATGTGCCCATTGGGTATGTATATCACGTGAGCCACACATTTTGTGCTACACCTTAAAAAGGGGGTGGAGCATGCTGGGGTGAATACCTGTCGGGTACCCCCCATGCCTTGACACAACATCCATGATTATATTAGGGGAACCCCCTCTTTAAACGCAGCAGGGACCCCTGCTGAGTTTTGCAGAACAGTGCTTAAACACGGCTAATTGCCTCTGCTCCTCTACAAAGTTGGTTACTAGATGTTCTGGCGAACATGTTTGCCCGTTTTTGGCCTCTGACAATCGGCCATGTACCCACCGATGTACCTGGGAACCAAACCAAAAGCACCAACATATGCTGATAGGCGATTTCAGGTGTTGACATTCCTGTTCCAATAGCTGTTGTGTGTACAATGTTTGGGGCTGCCTATGTAGGATTCACACAGTGGGCCCCTATACATTACAATTTACAGGTGGTTTTGTGTGCCATCCATTTTACTGTGTGTGCAGGTGGAGGGTGTGTCAGTCCTGGGGGCCTACACTGTCGGGTATGTGCTATTTTCCCCTCTTTGCCAAGGCGTAGGCATATTGGGCCCCCCCTGCCCTACTGGGGCTGGCACAGTGTGTTCATGGTCTGAACCCCTCTGTGCCCGTGATGGCCTTGGCAAATGCGGGGGTATGAGGGCCTTCACCATTTTGTCCCTGCTGCAGCTGTTTCCGAGGATCATATTATGTAGCATGGCACATACTATGGATGTGGGCACACGTGCCTGGAGAGTACTGCAAGGCTCCACCAGATGTGTCCAAACACTGGAACCCTGATTTCAGCATCCCGAACACATGCTCTATGATGATTCTGGTTTTTGTGCCTCATTATGCTTTTTGCATGGGTTGTGTGCATTTCTGATGGGAGTCATCATCCATGGCTCCAGTGCATAGCCAGCATCCCCACAAGGTGGCCATGTGGGATGTCCCCTGAAAATACCCGATACAGCTGTGAGGCATGCCAGATATAGTCATGGTAGCTTCCAGGGCTGGCCCCACATCCATGATAAAGCCCTGGGCATTGCATGACCTGGCAGTTGATGGAGTGGAATCCCCTTTTGGTTTATGTAGCACCTACCATGCTCACCGGTGGTGACTTGATTTGTATTTTCAGTCTATACCCAGTACCTCCGGGGAGTGTGCCACATGGTGGAAGTGATGCATATTGCTGGCCAACTCCTCCTGAGTTTGGGGGAAAATTTTATGCTCATTGGCATGTGGCATGGCATCCAGGAACTAGTGTAGTACCCTGGATGCTGATGCCTGTGAGATCCCCATTATATCTCCAGTTGGCCTTTGAAAGGTACCTGTGGCTAGTATTCACATGCTTACACATACCTTTGTGTCCACTGGGATGGGTTCCCCTCTGTTTTTCTGGTTTTCAGGCCCCACAGCTCCACTATTTGCTGTAAGATGTCCCTGTCCACCCTGTAACCTACTATCTCCAGATCATGTAGCCCCTGGTAGGTTACCCTTGGTCTGAACACTCTTCTCCTCCTCTGGGGCCTGCGGTGGTTGTCGGCATCATCCTCCACAACACCATCAGTCTCTAACACATGCTGATGAATCACAGCTATGGCAGCTCCCAACATGTACATTTTAAAAGTTCCCCGTGTGTTTACACCTATGGTGCAGTGTTTGGGAATACACAGGTGTGTGTAGGGTGCTTTCACACTTTATACTATTGTGCTGTGAACACCGATGATGTCATAGGGTGTGTATGACATCATAGCTACAGGTATCTTATGTGTTTTACTAACGGAACTACTATTGTGGTGCCTTTGGTGTTGAATTACATTTGGCTGCCGTGGATTACCTCTTGACCTTCCCTTTACATTTCTGCACGTTCCACCTACCATTTTCTGGCATGCATGCAGCCTGCTTTCATTTGTACTTTCCTAGACCTGGCTATCTTGCGTAATGTGTGCTATTGCCGGTCTACTGTCGGTTTGCTTTGCTCTGCTATGACAGATCTCCTATCTTTGCAATCCAATGCCTCCCCTCCTTTCTTTGCATTCCAATGCCTCCCTATCCTGTTTTGCAGGTTTCTGCAAGCAGACTTGACAGCTGCCGTCGATTGGCCCCGTGAGTTGATTGTTATTGTTTCCTCATTAGTATCTCAAATACGCTATTTCATCATTTCCTTCTTTTCTTCCCCTGACCTTCCTGTTTGTGCTATTGTTCGTGCCGCATACATCCGCTTTCTGGGTTTCAGGCACGTTTTCTTCCCCGTACACATGTGCTTTTGGGCACCATGTGTGCTCTCAACTAAACAATTCTATACCTTCCTCCCCACCCCTGTCCTGCAGCTTTGCTTAGCAACGGACAGGCCAGATTTGCATTGCTCCAATGTGCTTACTGCTACGGTGGCACACCCCTCTGCTGATGTCATGTATCTCCTCTGAGCCACTCCTTGGTGTTATAGCGCTGTGCCGTATGGTTCAACCTTCATCCGGTGGGACATTTGCGATTCAGTATTCTCTGCCTCATTTGCATGGCATTGACTACTAATTCATAGTTACCGCACCGAACACTATCGCAGGCCCTTAGCAAACTTTGCACCTTGGTTGTGGTGTTCCATGCCTACTATTGTGCATTATGGTGTACACCTGATTTGTATTACATTGCGATTTTATGACATTTTTATATATTTTCTTTATGTTCCAGTTTGCACATGCCCTGCGTTGTACTTTGCATTACTGTGGACATGACATTAAAGTTGTTTTTACGTGTTGTGCATCTTTCTTATGCCATTTGCTGTGTATTCAGCCATTGGCATATGTTAACTCTGTAATACATGAGTCTGGTCCGCTTCCATAGCTCCGATTTTTTTTGGGAAAATGTAAACCGTGTTTTTGGTTTACATTTCCGGGTTTAAAAGCCCCC